>NW_028280803.1:525000-700000 GCF_059751285.1 Brachycentrus maculatus
TAGAAACAGTGGTAAAAAAAAACTTCGCAAATAAACATACTCAAAATAACAAATCAAACATCCACATAGTAGTATTTTTTGTGTTGCTGTAAAATTTAAGTCAAATGATTTTAGGATAGTGTATGTAGATAGGTTAGCTTACTCCAAGGAAGCCAGTCTCATGGAGCTGGTCAGGCGAGGGCAGAGTGTGAAAGGGCCCTCTCTAGTGGTGGCTGTTATGATGAGCATGAAGGAACGCAGGCTGACCCAGCGAAGTGCGCCTCCTTCCACTCTCTCCCAAAACCCAGCGTGTTGCACCAGCTAACGGAATCGAAACAAATTAATGGAATTTGTATAGTAAAACCCCAGTTAATCAAACACGGTCAACCGAAATAGTTCCACAACTGTTTATTGCATAAAATAAACAGCGAGAAAAAGAAAACTCCCAAGCTCACAATGTAGATGACAGAATTGTCAAAGTGACAGCTGATGATGGTTATAATGCATTAGAGCAGTGCTTCTTAACCTGGGTTCGATCGATCCCCGGGGGTTCGGTGAGTCAGCCTCCCGGGTTCGGCAGAGGCCAAACACACACCCGATTTGTACGATATTACGAAAAATTACACAACGTATGACATATTTATTTATCTAAAAGATCTTGTGTATCATTTGAAAGGAATATAACAAAAATAATGAAAAATGATACGACGTATGATATATTCATTTATCCAATAGATCTAGTACATTATTTGAAAGGAATATATAAATCTAGCAATATTTTTTTCCAATTAAGGGTTCGGTGAACGCGCATATGAAACTGGGGGGGTTTGGTACCTCCAACATGGTTAAGAACCACTGCATTAGAGATATGTATACATATATACAGTAATTATAGTTTTTTAAACTACATAAGTTGTTGTTATACAATGTTGAATAATGCAGTGAGTCTACCTGCTGACATCCTTCTAATCAAAAGAGGGTGGAACATCACTGCTCGCATATGGCGTGTACCCTCAAACAACACAAAGTAATAAAGAATATCAAAGAGTTTTTTTAAGATAAAGATATGAACAAAAGTATTTCGTGTTCATACTGTACCGAAACTAACTGTATTGTTGTCTTTCTATATCGCGGTAAGGACTTTGTGCTAGGTTGTGAGTTAGGGTTATTTTCTTCCATCATTTGTTAGGATTGTGATAGGTTTGTGTGTTACCGTACACACCTAATTTAGTACATACGTAGGCTATTTTTAGAAAGGAAGAAAAAGTATATCCTGGCTCAAAAAATTGACAGTGGTTTCACTATGATGTTGACTTAGTGACTAAAGAAAAAGTAAAAATTTCCGTGACGTTTGTCAACCTTCAGCGTGGAGAGGCACAGTAAGAAGAAGAACAAGTTATTAACATTTTATGATTATATAATTTACCTGTAAAAGAAA
The DNA here is from genome assembly GCF_059751285.1 of Brachycentrus maculatus. Lineage (NCBI taxonomy): Eukaryota > Metazoa > Arthropoda > Insecta > Trichoptera > Brachycentridae > Brachycentrus > Brachycentrus maculatus. The sequence continues at coordinate 526,418 of NW_028280803.1, forward strand.
AGCCTGGACAAGACTGGAGTTCCACTTATCAGAACTGGCCCGTTGTAGGGATCTGATGACCAACACAACTCTTCCACCGGATTTACTTCCACCGAGAGTGACTGCAGAATTCTGTTAAACCATTTTGATCATGAAAATTTTATTGATACAATTATAACAGTTACGTTATCTCAATGATTTTCCTACAGACCTGTTTGAGAGCTCGGATAATATGCTGCTCATTAAATACCGGAGTGCACAGCAGATCTATGACTGTGTAGTCGCGGACCTCTTTCAGCAAATGCTCAACTACCAGGCTAGAAGAAATACACAGAGGTGAGAGAATCATAATTTTCAAGGAACAGAATTAAACTGTCTGGAGTGAGTTTCTGCGGACGAAACTGTATCTGGGAAGTAAGTTTTTTTAATATTTTTTTTTAAAACTTTTTGTAATTTCATAATAAAGTCCATGCAATAAGCAACATATTTTCTTGAATAAAAAAACATTAACACCAACCGGTTTACATAATTTATATCAAAATTATCGACATTTCATTTCATGGGTTTTCTTTGACAGTGTCATTACGATGACATCACACAAACTTTGTTTCAAGTAAAATGTTATGGATAAAATAGAAAAATAATCTGAAGTGTAGTTTTAGTGTTTAAATACAACCACAGATGGCAGTACAAGTGCCATTTTAAAAATAAATATCACCGGGCTTTAGTTATAAGCACGGGCGTTCATGTATGCCCATACTTCTTTGAGGAAAGTTTTGTTTGGATGACCATTACGGACCATGATCATATTCCCAGACAGGTTAAATATCAAAAAACATTAGATAATATAAGTGAGCTAGGTCCATTATAAGTCAGGGGAAATAAAGCATTCAATAAATTAGTTTACATTGTACCTTTTGCCAGAAGCTGGAGGCCCGAGGATCATGAAGTGCTGAAAGGAGTCGAGCCACTCCTGAGTAAGGTCGACCATAGACCTTATTCTGTCACTCATCACAAGGTTATCGCTGTTGCCCGGAGTGTCCCATCCCAATTCCAAGACGGATGACTTCTTCCAAAGGAGGACATGGGATGAAATGTTTGTCCATTCAGAAACCTTTTTAAAAAAAGATGAAGAAAAATAAGTTTCAGCTAACTTTATACGGACATTTTATTAAGCGATTAGTGCTTAAATCCAATGGCTCAGAATAAACTCCATGAAAACCATGGACAAGATGACTAGAGAATACTGGGCTCCCCCGTATAAGTGTGCGGTAGAATGAGTTGTCAACCAACGGTTCCTGATTCATCAATACATTATTTAAATATAGCTGCAAAAATCCATTTCCAAAATAAATATTTTATCGCATCCTACTTAAAACCCTTACCAAATTACCTATGTAAATATTATTATAGTACACTACTTAGTCATTTAATTTAAATGCATTTTGTCAGAAAAATGATATAAAATCGTGGTTTTCAACCCCTGCCTTGTTGTGCATAAAACAAATAAAATAAAAGTGGAAAAACTATAAAAAAATCTTGTTGTTTTATTACACAAAATATAGTTCCACTATGTCAGTACAACTTAAAATGTATCCCTTTACACTCTTCAAATTATATACTTTGATAAATTTAGCAAGAAAATAAATTTTGAATAACATTTTCAATAATAGAATTATGTATCAAGAAAACAATTGATTTAAAATAAAATATTAATCAAAAATGAAATACATAATTCAACTAGACCTGTTCAATGAGAGAGTCGATTGCTTCAGAATTCATGATGCAACTGAGTCCTCTGGCAAAAGCCACAGCTACAGTTTCTTCCACGCCTTTAGCATTCAATTCTGAAGTGTTGAGAAAGCTTAATATTTGCTGGACCTGGAAAAAGTTAAATCATTTATTAATTTTTACAGAAATCAAATTACAAACATAAAATTGAACATTCCTTTAAACTGCACTTCAAGCAGTTTGCCACCATGTTTTTAAAACATGTTTCGAATAAAGTTTTAAAGTTCAAATAAAGGTGACAGATTAAAGGGTTCTTTTGTTCTAAAAATCCGCCTCCGTAGTGTAATGGTCAGCACGCTCGGCTACCGTTCTGGAGGTCCCGGGTCCGATTCCCAGAGGGGTCAAATAAATATAAGTGTTTTTTTCACTCTAATATTTATTCAATATTACCCTGGACTGGTACCTGAAGCGGAGGGCCGATCACCTTTCCTTCATGTGTAAACGATCAACATAACTCTGCGTTTATATGACGCAGTGCCCTATGCACCATTGGGGTGCGGGTAAGGGTTTATTATTATTAATTTTTACACAAAACAAATTACAAACATAAAATTGAACGTCCCTTTAAACTGCGCTTCAAGCAGTTTGCCACCATGTTTTTAAAACATGTTTCGAATAAAGTTTTGAAGTTCAAATAAAGGTGACAGATTAAAGGGTTCTTTTGTTCTAAAAAAAATGAGTAAGGGAAAATAAATCACCCAATATACTATTTGTTGTTCAAATAATACAAAACATATTTACATACACTCAAACAAAAAAAAATAATGAAATAATAAAAACAAGAAAATGAAATAATTTAACAAAGATAAGTTTATTTATAAATAATTGAAAAATGAGATAATAAGTAAAGATGTTTAAAATAATTGAGATGAAATAAAAAATAATATAAAAATATCCTTTGTCCAAAAATCTTGTTATAAATAATAATAATATAAAATAAAACCCTTATCCGCACCCCATTGGTGCATAGGGCACTGTTTCATATAAACGCAGTGTTATCTTGATCGTTTACACATTAAGGAAAGGTGATCAGCCCTCCGCTTCAGGTACCAGTCCAGGGTAATATTGAATAAATATTACAGTGAAAAAAATCACTTATATTTATTTGACCCCCCCTGGGAATCGAACCCGGGTCCTCCAGAACGGTAGCCAAGCGTGCTGACTATTACACTACGGAGGCGGACAAATTGTTATAAATGCTTTATTTAATTTAAATTTGTGCAAAGTTAAAACACTAAAGTGTCCTCTGCAACATATTAAATATCTTGGGGATAATATCCCCCGACAACGTTCTCAATCCACATTTGCTCTTTAATTAACGTACTCAAACAATTAAGCTATTATAATTCACACCAAAAATCAAACATTTATATTTTGTAATTATAAATAATTCTCAATATTATAGGTGTATCAATTTGATATAAAACATCTGTGTTTTTTTATATGAAAGAAAGCGAAAGTCTGAGCATTAAAGAGCTTACGACTTGGCATTTGGCTGGCTTAAGATATCACTTTATACACTTGTGTAACTTTCACCATTAAATTATTAAACTAGATTTTTGCATTCATTTAAGAGCATTGCACGAAGTGTCAGTGTTAGTATTTTTACATGATGGACCCAGTATTCTCTCAAATTAGCCAATGAACAATAATTATTTGTAATCAAAATGTAACTTTGTTTTAAAATCACTATAAATATTTTATTATATCTTAATTATAATGTCCGCCTCCGTAGTGTAATGGTCAGCACGCTCGGCTACCGTTCTGGAGGTCCCGGGTTCGATTCCCAAGGGGGGTAAAATAAATAGAAGTGATTTTTTCACTGTCATATTTATTCAATATTATCCTGGACTGGTACCTGAAGTGGAGGGCTGATCACCTTTCCTTCATGTGTAAACGATCAAGATAACACTGCATTTATATGACGCAGTGCCCTATGCACCATTGGGGTGCGGATAAGGGTTTTATTATTATTTATTAATTATAAATATTGAGATAATCATGTACATATTGAAAAGGGTATTTACGAGGGACATGGCGTGAGTCGGCGCCACAAACTTGTTTGCATTGCCGGTCGTCCAGTCAATTGCCTTCGTCATATTCTGTTGAATGAACGGAGTCATTTGGAGTTTGCTCTCTTCCGGTGCGGTACTCGAAGATACCCAAGTCTGTATCGCTTCCTTGAAACAACATTCCTCCTCACTGAAAACAAGAATGAACCCCTGAATACATTTTTTAATTTAAAATTCTTGTGGTCAGACTATGATGGATATGGTTTTCTTAGATTGGCAATACTTGTCACTTGGTGTTCTAGACCAGGGGTCGGCAGAAATAGCTCTTTGGATAGACATTTGCGTCTCTTCAGGAGTAAACTCTAATTCGACCCTATCTCCAGCAGTTTTATAGCTGAAGATAGAGCTGCTGAACAAACTTAGATTCATATGCTTTACTTTCTACCAATCTGAAGACCTTGGCTGATGATTCATGACTGAGAGGAAACGGAAGAGACAGACACGGAGATATTGACAAGTGTCATCAATCTTTGAATCGGTCGACCAGAACACCTAGTTTGGTAATTTTTTACTTTCCCTCAGTACTTAATCATAACTGATTAAGCATTATTTGCATTTATTACTGGCAACACTTTTTGCAATACAAATGTGACTGAATTCATGTTATAATGGACAAGTTTATAAAAATCTTGACCCACATCTATTTCCTCTCTTCTTTTCATACCATTTATTATTATTGGTTATTGGATTTCTGACATGAATGTACAATGATTAAAGAAAACACTTCGTTTTTTACCACTTGAGTTTTATTATAGACTACATGTTTCAGAAGTTAAACTTCCATCATTCAGGTCTGTATAATAACTGAATGATGGAAGTTTAACTTCTGAAACATGTAGTCTATAATAAAACTCAAGTGGTAAAAAACGAAGTGTTTTCTTTAATCATTGTAATATGTCTTACCACAAAGTTAATGCCGAAACAATAAATGAATGTACAATCTTCAATAAAAATTAAAATCTTTAAAAAAAACTTTTAAATTTATTATATTTTATATTTATCATTCATTAAAATAAAAACTAATACAGTCCACATATAAACTTTGGTTCCCAAAACGCATCAAAACTGTCAAATACATATATTATCTTCTTCTTGTGCCGTATCAGGTTCTCCCGACGTTGACAATCACTGTGGCAAAGGATTCTCTATTATCTTGCGCTATCGAGAACAGTTCTCCCACATGTCTCATCCTGGTCCAATCTCTTATGTTGCGCAGCCAACATGTTTGCCTACTGCCAGGATCACGCTGCCCCTCAATTTTCCCCATCAGTATTATTTGAAGTAAACTGAGAGAAGTATCTCTCCATGCTGAATGTGACACGTGACCCAAATATGAGATTTTACGGATCTTGACGTTCTTTCGCAGTTGTCTACTGCAAATGGCTCTTTTCAAAACCTCAATTTTCCCCATCAGTATTATTTGAAGTAAACTGAGAGAAGTATCTCTCCATGCTGAATGTGACATGTGACCCAAATATGAGATTTTACGGATCTTGGCGTTCTTTAGCAGTTGTCTACTGCAAATGGCTCTTTTCAAAACCTCAATTTTCCCCATCAGTATTATTTGAAGTAAACTAAGAGAAGTATCTCTCCATGCTGAATGTGACATGTGACCCAAATATGAGATTTTACGGATCTTGACGTTCTTTAGCAGTTGTCTACTGCAATTGGCTCTTTTCAAAATCTCCGAGTTGCTGACTGCATCTGTCCATGGTATGCGAAGCATTCTCCTGTAAAACCACATCTCGAATGCTTCCAACCGGTTCATAGTGTGAACTTTATAAACTATAATGGATATTTTAAAACAACAAGGTATGTCGGGTTGTGGTCCTGTGGTTAGTGTCGCGGACTCTTGAGCCAGAGTTTCTCGGTTTGAACCCACTCTACTACAAATCGATACCTACTTCTAATAATGATCCGCTTAGGCTTACAGAAATAGTATGAAATTGAAATATTTGTAAATAATAAAAACACAAATATTTTTATTTATTTTTTAAAATAAAATAAATAAAATTGTTAGACCTTTTCCGGAGTTAGATTTAGATTGTTTTTTGCCATATTCACAAACCTGAGCAGGATGATTCCCATTCTTGTGATGGTCGCGGGTGAGGCGTAGCTCAGATTGTGAGTCTCAAAAATGAAGTTGACATTGTCACCAAACTGGATTCTCCAGCCCGAGGGCAGAGTGAGCAGCCGGTTGTCGTCCAGCACCGAGTTGAGGGATTCTATCCATTCCGGATCCACATCGCCGTCGCACACCACCCACGACCAAACATCTACGAATATTTCTAATTTTTTAGTGTGTCCAAACCTTTGTTCAAAAATTTTGGGTAATTTTGATGATTCGGCATAGATAAGGAAGTATCCTTATATGCTAACTCGTCCGCCTCCGTAGTGTAATGGTCAGCATGCTCGGTTACCGTTCTGGAGGTCTCGGGTTCGATTCCCAGGGGGGTCAAATAAATATAAGTGATTTTTTCACTCTATTATTTATTTAATATTACCCTGGACTTGTACCTGAAGCGGAGGGCTGATCACTTTTCCTTCGTGTGTTTACAATCAAGATAACATTGTGTTTATATAATGCAGTGCCCTATGCACCATTGGAGTGTGGATAAGGGTTTGAATGTATAATTTCAAGCATAGATGTCGCCTTTAAAGTTAATATTGAAAAAAAAAGGGTACAGTAAAACCCGCTATAATATTGAGATAGGTACCGTATTATTAGAAGGAATGTTATAAGTGGTTAACTTTTAAAATTGTATTTTTATATTTTAACTAGCAGAAAAGACTAAAATGAGTAATTTAAAATTAAAATACAATTAAAAACATCAACCCCCTACAACATTCCCATTGGTAAACGCGGTACCTATCTCAACGTTTTAAGGGGTTTACTGTATTGTCACTACCAACATATATACAATTTTTAAACATTTCAGGGATATGGCTATTGATCATAGGTAGAAAGGTGAATGTGACACGTGTATAAAGTGAAAATTACAGTGGAGAAACTCAGATTTGTGAACAAGGATTTTGACACACCCGAAATGTTATACATATTACAATTCGCTTAATACCGTGGTGTAAATTGTACATATTATATTGTACGCACAGGACATCCCTAAGTTTTTTTAAAAAAATTATACATATCATATCGTAGTCATACAAAAGAAAATGACCAAGTGCATTTTTTTACAAAAACGTGATCATTGACTATTTGATATCTTACTAGCTTAATATTGCCCTGAAAAAATCTCAAAGGATTTTAAACTTGGATGTATAATATGTTGACTTTTTAAAAATGACTAACTGCATTGATGTTTATTTTCTTGGCAAGCAATAATAAATAATAAAACCCTTACCGCACCCCGATGGTGCATAGGGCATTGCTTCATATAAACGCAGTGTTATCTCGATCGTTTACACATGAAGGAAAGGTGATCAGCCCTCCACTTCAGGTACCAGTCCAGTGTAATATTGAATAAATATTAGAGTGAAAAAATCACTTATATTTATTAAAACCCCCTGGGAATCAAACCCGGGACCTCCAGAACGGTAGCCGAGCATGCTGACCATTACACTACGGAGTCGGACCTTGGCAAGCAAAAGTGACTTAAATGGCCCTCCTGAACATTTTCCATTTCGTTAGTTGGTCACTTTCTACTGTACAACTACGATATAAATGAATGCATTATTAGAAATTATAAAAAGTGAAATATAAACATTTTTAAAAAAAAATTCAAGAGTCAAAATAAATAAAACATTAAGTTAATACCAAATATTAAGTTAATATCAACATAGACTGTAGTCCAGGACGGATCACCTTGCCTGCCCGTGATGAGCAATCAATATAACACAGCAACAAGTGGCAATACAATAAGGATTAGAAGAAGAATTTGAGTTTACCTGATGGTTGATTGGAAACATTCAGAGCTGTGGATGAAATTACACCATCATTCCACTGGCGCGTGTCCGCGTCAATGTAACCGAGTAAGTCCGTACGGCTCATCGCTTTAGGACAAATGATGTGTTGCGATACGTTTTGCCCAATTTTACTTAAGGCCTGGAAAAATAATCCATAAAAATAATTAATTTACTTTAATATGGCTCGAATATTTAATTAACATATCGCTCACTCCTTTCAACAACGACATATATCAAAAAACTTGATTTTTCAGGAGATCGTTTTTAAAGTTTAAAAATATAATAAAATGTATTAAAAATAAATATCAAGCCACTTATTGAAGTTTTTACTGTGCAACAGATCTTTAAGGTAAAACCTGACTGTTTTTTCTCCATTTGAAAAATATTTAGTATATTTAAAAAAGTACTCAAAAAATACATTTTCTTCAAAATGCAAAAATAACATTTTCTGCCCTGTAGCGGGTAAATATTAAGTTAAAAATATGCCGCTTTTGCTGGGATATAGTACTTTTTCTGGGCATTTCGAAAACATGCACAGCTGAAAGTTTACGATTTTTGATTTTTGACGTTCTTGAAAGGAGTGAGCGATATGTGAATTTGTTGTGGCACTTTTGAATGCCAATAGACTTCATTTTAGTATAGTAATTGAAATATAAAATAAAACACTTATAAGGATTACTTTTTGAGTTTATTAATGTAAACATAACTAGTTTCAAGATAAAAACGTTCGCATCAACAGGTGAAAATAAAAAATTTCATAAAAAAACAGGGAGTTTGTATCTTCTCCTGTTGATGAGAACATTATAGTTCTCGAAATTAGTCGTGTTTGCATTAATAATCTCACAAAGTGGTCTTAAAAAATTGTTTAATTTTTGTATTTGAATTAACATGTTATTCCACTAAGTTAATGCTATAACATGAAAAATATGACCAATGTTTGATGCGAAAATTACATTTTACAAAAAAATAGTCTTATGTAAGCATTTAACTTATTTAAATACACTTATTTAAATTGTCACATCATTCTACAAAGTTAATGAAAAAAAACGTTAATAATATAGTATAATAATAATAATAATAATAAAACCCTTATCCGCACCCCAATGGTGCATAGGGCACTGCTTCATATGAACACAGTGTTATCTTGATCGTTTACACACGAAGGAAAGGTGATCAGCCCTCCGCTTCAGGTACCAGTCCAGGGTAATATTGAATAAATATTACAGTGAAAAAATCACTTATATTTATTTGACCCCCCTGGGAATCGAACCCGGGACCTCCAGAACGGTAGCCGAGCGTGCTGACCATTACACTACAGAGGTGGACCTATAATATAGTATAGTACTACTTTTCTGGTTTGGTATAGTAATTAATTTCTTTTCATTTTGCATAATCACCAACTATTTTTAAATGAAATTGTTATTTATCCCTTACTGGTCCAATGTCGAATCTGATTCGACATCGATTTTTTCCTCTTAGGTCCCATGTCGGATGTTATTCCACATTTTTGTCATCATTAGTATATATTTTTTTTAATTCCAAGCTTACATATTTATCACTCGTATCTATTACAACAGTATGTGGAGCAGAGGACAAAATATTTTTTTTCCAATTGGAATGTAACTGTCTACCTATTTTTTTTTTAATTATGGGGGACCGGAAAGGGTTTGGCAATTGTTAACACATTCTGTTATTATTAATGAATAATCAATTAACTTACATATTTGAGAAGATGTCTGATGGAAGTTTTTCCTGCGCCGGGTGGTCCAACAGTTACTACTCCCATTCTCTGCTTTAGTTGCTCGTATAACTCTATGCATTTCCGCATCTAAAAACAAAATTTTACCCAATGTTGTTTTAAATGCAGTCGTAAACTATTTAAAAATATATATTAATAAATCTCAGTCAAAATCCGGGTTCATTCAAACCCTTATCCGCACCCCAATGGTGCATAGGGCACTGCATCATATAAACGCAGTGTTATCTCGATCGTTAACACTTGAAGGAAAGGTGATCAGCCCTCCGCTTCCGGTACCAGTCCAGGGTAATATTGAATAAATATAAGAGTGAAAAAATCACTTATATTTATTTGACCCCCCCTGGGAATCGAACCCGGGACCTCCAGTACGGTAGCCGAGCGTGCTGACCATTACGCTACGGAGGCGGACAATCCGTGTTAGGAGTCGTAATAATCGTCGGGTATGTATGAGGAGATGCATGAATGTAGAAGAGGCAAAGAATGTTTGCAAAGACAGAGTGGTGTGGCGTTCGATTCTCTCTGCCTACCCCTGCGGGGAAGCGGCGTGATGGTTAGTTATTAATAAATCTTAGTGACAGAAGAGTAATTACTGATTTGGTCCTATTATATAAAATTCTTAACAATTTTTTGGACAGCCCTGATCTCCTTGATCAAATGAAGCTTAGCGTGCGTCAAAGAGGTATGTATTAGGCAAAAATCGCAGTATTTTCACATAATGCAAACTATGCCATGTTCTCTCCGATTCCGCGGCTTCACATGTTAGCCAATGCTTTTGAAAGTATAGATTTATTCAATATATTGTTATCCACCTTGAAGTCTGTACTTTCTCAGCATTTCTTCTCTATGTTATAATGGATATATTTAAACGTTGTGTTTAACTCTCTCTCGCTGCTCGCTGATAGTGTGTGAAGAAGACCTGTATTTACCAGTGCTTACTATTTGTTATTTTATTATTATTTTATGTTTAAGACTTTTTGTTTCTCTATTGGTGTATTAGATACTGTATATATGTATTATCATTAGTCGTTCAATAAATAAATACATAAAAGTAGTAGTTAAAATTGATTCCACGTTCAAATGTTTTTAAAATATATTACTTCATTAAATTTACGACAAACTAAAAATCACGTGGCTTCAAACCCAGGGGTAGGCAGAGAGTACAGAACGCCACAGCAATCTGTATTTGCAAACAATCTTTGCCTCTTCCACAATGATGCATCTCCTCACGCATACCCGGTGATTATTCCGACTCCTGACGCTGTCAAGTATTTAAAATAATCATGCCAAGTTTTCCTCGGTCTTACTCTGCTTCTATTACCAACCGCATCCGCCTATTGATTTGTTTCACTATTCTTTCTTCACTCATTCGATTCACATACCAACACCATCTCAACACACTTTTCTCAATTTTATCGATAATGCTTATCTCTTACCTTACATTAATTTCTTATATCACGATTCGAACATCTATCATACATCGTTTTGCCACACATTTGTCTGGATGACCACATTTTCACTGCATTCAATCTACCTTCAACATTCTTTTGCCAACTCCTTGGTTCACTTCCATACATTAATAATAAAACCCTTACCACACCCCAATGGTGCATAGGGCACTGCTTCATATAAACGCAGTGTTATCTCGATCGATTACACATGAAGGAAAGGTGATCAGCCCTCCACTTCAGGTACCAGTCCAGTGTAATATTGAATAAATATTAGAGTGAAAAAATCACTTATATTTATTAAACCCCCCTGGGAATGGAACCCGGGACCTCCAGAACGGCAGCCGAGCATGCTGACCATTACACTACGGAGGCGGACAAAACATACATTAGGGTTGGAAAAAATAATAATCGTTATAACAAATATGAAACAGTATGTTATGTCTCTCTGCGCTATTTTATTTTACTATTTTGGGGGGAATATTTATCTTTTGTAATACATTTTTCGGTAAAATTAAAAATGTACACATTACAAAGGACGGCACAATGGGTATTGCTGGTTTGTAGAATGATATTATGGATTTACTAATGAAACAATTAAGGTCAAAAACATATATATTTTCACAAATTTAATGCATATAAGAAAATAATGCATGATTGTAATAACAACCATGCATTATTTTCCTCCATTGTCCTCCATTGTCCGCCTCCGTAGCGTAATGGTCAGCACGCTCGGCTACCGTACTGGAGGTCCCGGGTTCGATTCCCAGGGGGGGTCAAATAAATATAAGTGATTTTTTCACTCTTATATTTATTCAATATTACCTTGGACTGGTACCGGAAGCGGAGGGCTGATCACCTTTCCTTCAAGTGTTAACGATCGAGATAACACTGCGTTTATATGATGCAGTGCCCTATGCACCATTGGGGTGCGGATAAGGGTTTGAATGAAAATGTAATAACAAAATATCATCTACCATAAATAAAACAAAGAGAGTGTGTTTTTTACCTGATTTTCATTGACAGTCATATTTTGCGCTTGGTAACTCTGAACAAGAGCTTCCCGCAGCTTGTCCGGGATTGAATTGGATATTTTCACTCCCGGAAAAATTACCTGGATCAAACTCTCAAAACTGAAAAAAGGAAAATTGAATATTATGTTTATTAAAGTAATGTATTGTTTATTCAGTCCATTTCTGGATCAAAGTGGTCAGTGCGTTTGACTATCATGTGTGCGGTATCCTCACTTGTTATTTTGTAACTTGTCCAAACATCACTTGTAACGATGATGTAATTTTGGTAAAAAATAATTCGCTACAGTTTTTATGTCTTCAGTAATGAGGATGCGAGTGTATCGGCTAACATATTTGATTAACAGATTGACAGATTCGGATATTGACGGATCACTCAGATTTAGAGCTTATCGCAAATTGAATTGAATATTTTCACTCCAAGGAAAATACCCAAATCAAACTCTCAAAACTGAAAAAGGGTCAAATTCAATCATTTGTTTATTACACCAATTTATGTATTATCTAATTTTGTTCATTTGTCCAGTGAAGTGGTCAGTACGTTAGACCTTTTCTCACCTACGACACACTAAAATTCTTCCTAGTATTCTGCGGCTCACCAAAAGCTAAAGTATATAGACCATTGAAAAATTATTTAATTGTAGTAATTATTATCCGCCTCCCTAGTGTAATGTCTGCACGCTCAGCTAACGTTCTGGAGGTCCCGTGTTCGATTTCCAGGGGGGGGGGTCAAATAAATATGAATGATTTTTTCAGTAGTATTTATTCAATACTACCCTGGCCTGGTACCCGAAGCAGAGGGCTAATCACCTTTCCTTCATGTGTTAACCATCAAGATAACACTGCGTTTGTATGATGCAGTGCCCTATGCACCATTGGGGTGTAGATAAGGGTTGAGAGAGAGAGAATTATTATAACCTACATTTTGAAAAATAGACAATATTATGAAAAATAATTTGTCATTGTGTATTAAAGACATAATGAAAATTTGTAAAATGTCATAAACATTAAATTTGATCGCGGCACATCTGTATCCAGCTCACGGTACACCAGTGTGCCATGGCACACCGGTTGCGGAGCACTGTGTTAGACTATGACATATTAGGTCTACGGTTTAAATCTAAGTGATGCATCCATCAATGTTAAGTGATTTTATGATGTAATATCCTCAAGAGTAAAAGCTTATACGAGTACGGTGTAGTGCTTAAGTACCTGACATCAGGCAACACCAGGAAATTTATAAAAGCCTCCCCCAATATATATGTCTGGCAACACCTACTTTCTTCTCTCGGGTCTCCAAACTTCGGTAAAGTGAATTGTTCTAACATCGTTGTCTTTGAATTATTATTTCTAACTGCAGGTTACAAAATATTTCTACAGGTAACAAAAAAATACAAATCAATTACTTTTATTAAATATTTATTCTATAGAATAACAAAAGAAAAATCAAACAAATATCTTGAAACAGCAGGTTTTACACCCCATGATATTTCGATTGCAGCATTTTCAAATCTATTTATATAAATTCATGACTACGTGTATTCACAAGTTTTTATTTTGTTTGAAAAATATATTGTTTGACTGGACTATATGTTTTATCACATACAAAATAAAAGTTATACAGCCTGCTTCCATTATCCATAAAGTCAATAAAAAAATCAAATAAAAGAGCTATTCATAAATAGACAGTGAACGTGGGTAGATCTGATTATAGACTTGAATAAAAAGCCTATTCAACAATATGAATCTAAATATTTAAAAGAAAATACTATTAAAAGATTCAGAGAAACTCAATATTGAAAGTGTAATTGGTTCTCCTGTATTTTTATCTTATACACAGTTAGGATAGTTCTGCATTCAAAATGATTGATATATGAAAATGAAATAAATAAAAATTAATGCAAACATATGCACTAAAGTAAAAACTCTTTTACAGGAGTTGAGTACCATAAATATATAAATTCTAATATAAATATAAGGACAGACATGAAAAGTCCCACTAGTAAGAGGATAAACGGGGTAGTGAGATGTTTCAATTTGATGACCACAGGTGCCTCACTCAAACGAATTTGGGACCATTCGTAGTCATCGATCCATTTATCGATAAAGCCAGTCTCGAATATTTTATACACCCATAAATTCGAGGCATCCACGAGCGGGGAGAATTTCTTAAAGGCCAGAGTTACTAATTGGGATCTGAAGGTCTCTCTCAGGGTATTCAGATACCCGAGATCCTTAAACTTGTCATTCAGCTCTGGAATGCGTGACTTGAGATGCAGGGCCGCCCCGATGACTTCGCCCGTCGCTATTTTCTTCGTAATTTCGTCAAACTCTTCGTCAGTTTCAGATATATCCAAATTCTTCAATATGTAACCGATAGATTCGTCGGAAATGTTTTTCATCAGATTTGCCGATTGTCGGGTCCCGAAGAAAAGGTAATTTTGATCGATCATCTCCGTCATTGTGAACGCTGTCTCGTGATAATCATTATGAGTCAAATAGCCGACTAGCGACGCCTGATACAGATTGCGAAGGATCATAGACATGTACAGCCAGATGGCCAACACGTACCGCGCAAATCTTCCCGGAGGCATGCGCTTGATGGACAGACCTAGAGTCACTTCCCAAACCGATCCGACGATATTATTCATATAAATGTAATCCTTTGGGAATTTCAATTTCAAACAAAAAAACAACGCCATGATGACAAAGACTGTAGACCATAAGAGTATCCATGTATATATTCCGAAAGGTTTAAACAATTTTCCAAAAATATTGACCTTTTCAAATCTGGGAATCGCCCAAACTAAATGCATAGAGTCGTATCCAAAGGATATATCGATAGCGTTTATCGTTTGGAAGTCCGGGATATAGGCACCAGCCCCAATATCGGCTCTTCCGTAAATGAGATCTCCGTAGGCGCCGGTCCAGAAAGAACCATTCCAGGAGCCCCAATTGTACTCATCTTGCGGTTCCGTGAATATTAGCGAAAAGTTTAACAGGAACGCCAACATTTTCACCAGATTCCCTTCGACTCCTTCAATTACGAGAGAACCGTTTATGTATCCCTTAGAATAAATGTGGGGAGTTCTCTCTATAGCGGTGACAACGACGGGACAACTGTAAAACTGATACACTTTTGAAGGATAAAGATTTACTTTCCTTTCCATGGTGTTATTAACCCACTTGTTTATTTCGACAATGTCAGAGTTGTCGCACGATTTAACATTGTAAGGGAAAAATGTATAAATAAGAGGTTGATCGTAATGTACAACCAGCACGATGTTGATCATTCTTAAGGTCCAACAAAAGTTCAAAATATCTTGCGCCGACTCCTTTATAGAGCTCACCAAAGAGGTATCGGTTTTCAAAACGATTATCACTCGACCGGAGAGTGAGAAGGTAGAATTTTCTATGGAATGAAGTGCATCCATCAAGCTTGAAACATCACTCGTCACGATGATGTAGTTTTGGTAAACAATTTTCGATATGGTGTTTATGTCTTCGGTAATGAGGATGCGAGTGTATTGGCTGACACATTCAATGAGTTGATTGACAGATTCGGATATCGTCGGATCACTCAGATTGACGGCTAGTATAAGAGGGACATCCTCCGGACGAACGAAATATCTTCTAGTTATGTCGGCGACGCAGAGACCGACTCTTTTGTTTATTATAATTTGTCTGTCGTTGGAACTCAGGGATTGCTCTATAATGACTGAAGAATTAGTAAAAGCGCAAGTAAATAATATAATGATGAATTTCATAATTAGGTGCTTTTTACAAAACTACGATAAGTTGGAAAAAAAACTACATTTGATAAATGTCAATATTAAAAGGAAAAACACACTTTCTACTCCATCCTCGTATTATCATCTAAGTATGTATTTAAAACCTAATATTAAAACTTTGTCACTGCAGTGGTTTTCAAGTAATAAATTTTATTTTTCCCCAGATATTTTGACATCTATCCAGAGATGAACTTTAGGGTGAAGTTGTCTTCTGAATTAATTCTTCCGAACACATCTGAATTATCTTCTTCTTCTGTGTCTTGTCAGGTCTCCAGATGTCGTAAACATGATTTTGTAAACATTTATTTATTTATATATTATAAGACATATCAATTTGACAATGGCTTTTGTAAATTGCAATAACTTTCTATTTTTTGATTTTTGATCAGTATTATATGAAAATCATCATTTACTCTCTCAAAATGTGAAAAATATGTGATACCTACCTGTACTATAAATTGCCAAAATTTACATTACAATGAAAACAGGAGCAGACGATAGTTTTATAGAATAGCCCCAATAAAAGTATTTCAAACGATTGAATGATAATGTAACATAGATCTGAATATATTATGAAGTACAGTGAAACCTCTATCTATCGTTTTTAAAGGGACCTATTAAAATAAACTATGAATGCGGGATTAAGAGGTCAATACGCAAGTTGATACGACCGAGTAAAGATACCGTCCTCCCAATCTGCATAACCATTCATAGGCTAAAATTCTAAGAAGAATACAGGTTTCAGACGCAAATGAAATATTAAAAAAAAATACAAACCTGAAAAGAATATAAAAAATACTAAAGTTTATTACTCAAAATTTGTTTTTCAATTGTTTTATTTTTGTCATATAAGACAATAGTATATTTTTAGCTTTGCAAATAGTATTTTTTTCAGCATCGGTTATTGAATGTGCGTTGTAGAAAGTTTTCTTTCAAAGAGTGTGCACGCTTCTGGAAATGCAGGTACAGGCAGCGGCTCCTTTTCATCAATATCAACCTTTCCTGCTATCGGTGACACAAGCTTTCGATAGTTTCTATCCCATACGTTGAGGTTGAATGTAATAAAATTGAAAAGAATGTAAAAAAACAGACAAAATGTATCAAATGTGCAGCTTAATTCAAACGATAAATGCGGTAAATGGTGATAGAGAAACGATTGATGCGATCTATTTTAGTGTGAAATGAATTCGGGATAGAAGAAATAAACGACACGTCCGGGAAAACGATTATTCGAGGAACGATAGATAGTGGTTTCACTGTATATGAAATCGTGTTTTTAATGGTTGGTAAATCAAAAATTATGAATAAATCATGGTTTTCAACCCCTGTCTTGTTGAGTACAAAAAATTTAATTTTGACTTGTAATCCCACAAGTGTGATGTGGGTAATGACGAAACACTGGTCAAATAAAATGAATGTGAAAAAAAAACTATTTAGTTATTTGCGGGAAACACTTAAAAAGTCATTTATCAGACGCTCAGAAGCACTCTATTTGCTTACTTTTGGTAGAGCGCAAAGACACCAAAAATCATTGTACAGATTCGAATTGGGTTTGCAGTTACTTTTGATTGGTATACGACCCTAATTAGTATACTAATTAGGGTCGGGGTTGATGAAAAAACCGTCCGGCAACAATGTGTTAAGTAAGCAGGAAAATATATATTTTCAAAATAAAATATTGAGAACATCGTCAAATAGTGTCATTTAATGACATGATGGTAGAATCATGCACAAGTAAAAAAAGCCATTAGATCAGCCATACTCAACCTGCGGCCCGCGGGCCGCATGCAGCCTGCCAAGCTTTTTTGTGCGGCCCCCAACACATTTATTATCAGGAACATGATTTACAAAATCTGGCATTCTATAAATATAGAATCGTATATCTTGAGATTTATTTCCACTTTGACGTACAGACATGGAAACCCGAAGAGGATGGTCGTTGTCGTGTCAACATCAGATCTGGTATAAGAGTCACACGCTAGATTTATTTCCAAAAAACAAACATTTGACAAACAAATATGCGCGCTATTATCATTCTGTTTTGGTCATAATTTTATAAATCTCAAATGGTTTTCCAAAAAAATGGGGGTGGTGGGTTTCATGATATTTTTTGTCATACCAGTATAGTGTTGCGGCCCGCGTAGCTTTACAAATATATGTATGCGGCCCGAAGCAAAAAAGGTTGAGTATCATTGCATTAGATTAAAGTATTTTTCACACACATGTATGTTATATATTGTCACACCCCCTTAATAGCGGAGGCCTAAAGTAAACATGCGATACACCAATAAAAAAACAAAACCCATTTATTGCGAAATAAGTGCAAATAGAAATGATAAATTCATATCTCTGCAGTTAGAACTGTTCTAATGGGTTTGAACAAAAATGTAACGTTTCCAATTTATAAAATGAAATGTAATTTCCGTATTTTACGGATTATATACGGATTATAAGATGCTACAGACTTTAAGACCCACCTTAATTTTATTTATTATTTTATTTGGAAAGTATGTTTTATAGGGATGGAAAGACTGATAAAGATATAGAAAAGAGAGTGAACGCTGGGAACAGCGCAAATGGTACACTGATATCAGTTATAGCTAAAAACCTATTAGCGAAAGCTAAATTGACAGTGCACAATGGAGTTCTGGTTCTGACCCTAATGCGCAGAAGTGAAGCATGAATTTGGCAACAGAAGGATGAAATTAAACTGAATGTAGTCAAAATGCGATCTCTTAGACAGATGTGCTGCAAAACGATATATGGTAGATGTTCAAGTGGTGATATAAGGAAAGAATGCAAGGCTAAGATAAGCATTATCGATAAAATTAAGAAAGTTGTGTCCAAATAGTTTGGGCAAGTAAATCAAATGAGTGAAGAAAGAATACTAAAACAAATTTACGAGGCAAATGTAGTCGTAAATAGAAGTAGAGGAAGGCGGAGGAAAACTTGGCATTATCAAGTATTTCAAATACTTGGAAATAAGTCAGGACTCGGAATAATCAGCGGGTATGTATGAGGAGCATGGATGCATGTATGTACGTGGAAGAGGCGACGATCGTTTGCAAAGGCACATTGGTGGAGGATGGTGGTTAGTTAGTTAGTTTAACATGCGTGAAAATAAGGCGACATTAATTGTATTATATCTAACCTCTGTGCGTCATCGTAAGATAGCTTGGATAGAGTGTTGAGTCTCAGGGCTCCAACTACGAGGGTCATCTGTTCATCGTCACTCGGGAACGTTTTGGAGCTCTGGACGAAGTCTCTGATGGCCGTCCCGCAGCTGCCGATGACAGTCTTCAGGGCTCGGAGACCCCAGTCGTAGTGATGCTTGGGGCTCAAGAGAGAACTATTGAACAACAAAAACATTACTTACCATATATCGCTCACTCCTTTCAACGTCATATATCAAAAATCGTTAATTTTCAGTAGTGCACATTTTCGAAATGCCCAGAAATGTTCTATATCTCGGCAAAAGCGGCATTTACCCGCTACAGGGCAGAGTTGTTTTTGCATTTTGAAGAAAAGGTATTGTTTAATTATATTTTTTAATTTACTAAATATTTTTCAAATGGAAAAAAAACCTTCAGGTTTTACCTAAAAGAATTGTTGCACAGTAAAAAGTTCAATAAGTGGCTTCATATTTATTTTTAATACATTTCATTATATTCTCAAACTTTAAACGATCTCCTAAAAAATCAAGTTTTTTGATATATGACATTGTTGAAAGGAGTGAGCGATATTACAGTCAACATGTTTTTTTTTAAACACATTGGTAACGGTAAAGTTTGTTAAAGAAATGTAATTTGAAGCGAGCAATATTAGATCGCATTGAATGAATGATGACAGAAAATAATCGATAATATTTTTAAATTAAAGTGACACCTATCTGCTACACAGCAAAGCAAGACAAGAAATTAGACGTTTCAATTTTTTTTTGGATATGAAGTTGAATGTAGCCGAAATGCACAAAAATGTGCAAACCACCGCAACATAAGGTTTAAATATTTTGACAAACCGTACTAGTGATTTGAAAGTGAATGTGGACGATATATAACAATTAAAAATGGAAACGTAGGTCGTAAGCCCTATAAATACCCAGTCTTTTCCATATTCTTCTTCGTCTTTATTGAGATATCAATGAGAAAGTGGACAAATCAAGATTTTTTAACAAAGGTTTAGACACACTGAAAATGCTGTCCGCCTCCGTAGTGTAATGGTCAGCATGCTAGGCTACCATTCTGGGGGTTGCTGGTTCGATTGCCAAGAGGGTCAAAATAAATATTAGTGATTTTTCAGTCTAATATTTATTTATATCACCCTGGAATGGTATCTTCATGCATTTAACCATCAAGATAACACTGTTTCTATATTATGCAGTGCCCTATGCACCATCGGATGCGGATAAGTGTTAGAAGAAGAAAATCTTGTGAGTGAAAATAAAAGTGGAAAAAAGTATACAGTTGATATTTTATTATATAAAATAACAACTGTATACTGTATATGCCGGATTGACCTGTGAGGAACCCAAGGAGATGGCGCGTGACAGAGTGACTTGGAGACGTCTCGTGTTGGCCATATGCTCCGCATAGGGAGCGAACATGGAAAGAAGAAGTAGAAAAAGATTTTATTTTATAAGAATAGAATACCTGGCCATCTGGTAGCAGACTACCAGCTTGTCTGCCAGGAGTGCAGAGTGCGTGAAGGAGTGCGTGGCGAGCAGCGCGCGCGCAATGTGCAGCGAGCGCGGGCTCCACATGGCGGCGGGCCGCAGCAGCCGGCTCAGGGCTCCGGGCAGCTCCCGCCGGCCCCCGTACCCGGCCCCCGCGGGGTTCAGGGTCACGAACACGCCGCAACCCACACCAACCGGAATCTGAAACAAAAATCATATAAACTCTTTTAACCATTCTTTCCCGGTGATGTATTTACTACAATTCGACTCTAATGTCGAGAATATCCATATAAAATATAATGGGGACTGACCGGAGCATTTCGTCGTAACGTTGCTTGCGGCAAGCGCTCCGACTATGGATGGAGCGTTCGGCTCGCTGTATTGACTATACGAATGTTCGAATCGTAACATGTTGCGTTACGATAAAATGGATCCGGTCAGTCACCACCATAATAGATACAAGCTCAGAGTTTTTGTATTCCTCTGTAATACAATTAAGTATTACATAAAAGTATTATGATATAAAATTATTCATTCGCAGCGACAGAAGTAAATAGTTTGTAAAAAAATCAGGGATAGAATCACCAATACATAAGCTTTTCTCAGGGAGTGTGTGCGTGCCGTGCTTTGTGTACATGCGCACATGGCTTCATACTGTTTCCACCGATCTCCTTTTAGTAGGGCGCAAGTCATCCTTCGGGGTGGATGTGCCGCTGCGCCAGCTATGGCGGCTGCTTGCGATGTTTTTTTTTCTTGTTTTCAGATACTCATTGCAAGAGCTAACATTGTTACATTCCAACTTCAACTATGGTCAATAAAAGCAACATTTTGGAATATTTACATTTTTCCCATTTTTAAATTACATTTTCGTATGGTGTATTTACGGCACAGCTACTGTTACTTACCCTTCCCGTGCCGCAGAAGAGACCAATCCCTTTGCAGTTTTCTATAGTCTTGTAAAAAAAATTAATGGTTTGACTTATTATTTTTTGACATCTCATCAAAGATAAAGAAGAATATTGAAGTCTGGGCATTTACGGGGCTGACAACCATCATAGGCTGGTTTAAGTGATTTCTTTAACATCAAAAAATAATATGAAAAATTACTCAAATATTACTAAAAATTACATACTCAAATGCTTGGAAATAATATGAAAAATAACTGTTATAATTGGAGATAATCCAGATTTGTGAACAAGTATTTGGACACACTCAAAATGTTGCATTGTTTCACCTCATTGCCATTGAGGGATGCGGTGGGACTGACATCTTTGTTTCCAATCGCAGCCAACAGGGAGGCGAAATCTTGAGCGACCCCGGAGAGGGTGTTCTCTTCCAGCCTGTTGAATTCGTCGAAGCATCCCCAAGAATCGCTCAGGGCTAGTCCGGTCAGCAGGCGACCCAGCGTCGTCTTGTCCATTCCCTGAGAGAAAAAAAAACATTATTTTTGACATCTCAACATAACTAATAAGACGAATGTGTGGAAAATCATTGTATGACTGAATTACAAACAAATAAATTAGAAAGAAATGTAAGGCTGAACTAGGGATTATTGAAAAGGTAAAGAAGAGTTCTTTAAAGTGGTATAGACATGTGGAGCAAATGGATGATGAGAGAATGACTAAGAAAGTATATGTGACAAATGTGAGCAGAACGAGGACGGCTAAAAAAGACTTGGCATGATCAGATAAATCAGAAGCTAAAATCTGGTGGTGTCAAATGTCTGCCTTATCAGAGACAATATCGTAGTCGTACAGGAGAAAGTGACCAACTACCAAAACGTAAAATGTTCAGGAGGGCCATTTAAGTCACTTTTGCTTGGCAACAAAATAAACACCAATGCAGTTAGTCATTTTTAACTAGTCAATATATTATACTTCCAAGTTTAAAATCCTTTGGGATTTTTTCAGGGCAATATTAACCTAGTAAGATGTGAAATAGTCAATGATCACGTTTTTGTAAAACAATGCACTTGGTCACCTTCTCCTGTATGACTACGATATATGACTAGATGTATGGATGTGAAGGAAGCGAGGAGCGTATGTCAGGACAGAAGAGTGTGGCGTTCTATCCTCTCTGCCTACCTCTGCGGGGAAACGATGTGATGATAGTAGTAGTACTTGTGGAGATTTGACATTTTGTAGAA
This sequence comes from Brachycentrus maculatus, assembly GCF_059751285.1. NCBI lineage: Eukaryota > Metazoa > Arthropoda > Insecta > Trichoptera > Brachycentridae > Brachycentrus > Brachycentrus maculatus. The sequence continues at coordinate 549,028 of NW_028280803.1, forward strand.
ACTAAGATTGATATTTTTATTTATATAGATATGTATGTTAGTTGCGGAACAAAAGCAATCTATATTCACCTCATCACAGTTGAAAACCAGAACTAGCCGTCCCAAGAGACCTCCTAGAGCTTTGACTGATTCCGTTTTTCCTGTTCCCGCGGGACCAAACGGATTACCCGCTTGACCGAGGTGAAGAGCCTGAAATTCGACAAAAGTGATAAAGGAGAATGATTTATTGACATTATAAAAATAACTCCTGTATTATGAAAATAATCCTCATCAAATATTATGAAAATAACTCCTGTAATTGAAAATAATCCAGATTTTGTGAACAAGTATTTGGACACACTCAAAATGTTGTAAGGAGAATGATAGTAATCGCTCAGAGTGTGCGGCAAAACAATGTTTCATAGATGTTTAAAGAATGCAAGGCTTAGATGAGATGGTTTGGACATGTAAAACAAATGAGTTGGAATAAATGAATATGTAATAATGTTCTTTTCTTCTTCTGCTTAGTGTAAGCCTTGTGTCCTGTTAAGAGGGATTAGCCTCCTTATAAATCCATCTCTTTGGTAGTCTGCCAAGGAGTCATCTACCTTGGGGTTTGCCGTGCAGTGCAATGTGGGGAAGTCTGGATAGTCCCATTTTCCTCACATACCATTATCTTCTTCGTTGTCTTCCCCACCTAACGACGTCTTCGATCTCGCATATTTCTCATATTTTGGTATTCCTTATTCTATATCCTGGACTCTAGCCAGATATGCTCCTTAGAGTCTTCATTTCTGACACTCTTTTGTTACTACGGTGTCCGCTTTGCATCCGATCCCTTTTGTTATGATGTGTCGCACAAAAGTTTTTTATATTTTAATTGCTGCCGATAATATCTTATGTAATAATAATAACCTCGAATGATTTATACAGCACCATTTTCGTAAAATACATACTACCTCAAAGGGAGCTTCACTGTGATTTAATTGGGGAAAAGGAGATTGTGGAAATGATTGTGTAAACAAATGCGTTTTTAATTTTTTCCTAAAGATCATCTCTCTCACTGTTTCTAACTACTGATGGAAGAGTATTCCATGCCATCAGTCCCGCAATAGCAGAGGCATGCTGTTAAATTTAGTATGCTAGTTGGGAGCTGGTAAGATCACTTTACCCATAGCGGTTATTGTAGCTGATCGAAATTTGAGACATCTATCAACCATTTTGTCTGGGTTACATGGCTCTTTTAGATACTCTGGAGCCATATTATGCATTATTCATACATTAGTAGACAGAGTTTATACTCAACCCTTTTGCGAAAGCGTAACCAGTGCAGTTGGTAAAGTAGTGGGTGATGTGATTGAATTTAAAAATTCAAAAAATCAGTCATCGCTGCAGCGTTTAATACTGATTGCAGTCAAGTCATTTTATCGTTTGGTAGACCCGTGTAACAATAATCGACTCTAGATACAAATTATGGATAAAAAATGTGTTTTTTATATAATACAGAAGAAGCTGAATGAATAAGGGAAAATATTATTAGACAGCTTTATCAAGATATCTCTAAATGGTGTATATTTGTTTGAAAGCTTTTAATTCAAGTATAAAAACAATATAAAACAATATTACCTGCGTTAATATCAAGAAGCATTGGTCCGTTAGCTGGGTGCGGACTAGTGAGCCAGTATTGGAACCGAGATATTCGTAAGTGTATGGTAATTTGGCTAAGCCCATACACGCAAATATTTCTGTCTTATTTTCAACATAAAATCTGCAAACATGAAACAAAATTTAAATGATATAGTAAAAATAAAACTAGTCTTTATTTTTCATCAGAAACAAAAACAGGATTCATGTATCTAGAAATTTTTGTTCATTCAAGAAATTCATTTCTATTAAACTTATAGGGATAACCTGTGCATGAGTATACAATACACACTATGGTATGAAGGTAATTGTAATCATTCTAAACCAGAAAAATAGATTTAAAAAAAGATAAAGAGTAAAAAAAAATTATATATTAAAGAAAAGATGTAAAATAAGAAAAGGTAGAAAAATATAATAATAATAATAAATCCCTTACCGCACCCCAATGGTGCATAGGGCACTGTTTCATATAAACGCAGAGTTATCTCGATCGTTTACACATGAAGGAAAGGTGATCAGCCCTTCGCTTCAGGTACCAGTCCAGGGTAATGTTGAATAAATATTAGAGTGAAAAAATCACTTATGTTTATTAAACCCCCCTGGGAATCGAACCCGGGACCTCCAGAACGGTAGGCGAGCATGCTGACCATTACACTACGGAGGCAGACAAGAAAAATATAAGTAAGAAAATTAAGATTGCAAAATCACGGATTCAGAAAAAGATTATTTATTGATTTGGCATTAATTAGGTGAAATAATATGATTATTTAAATATAAAACAAATAATACCACTTTTTTGAGTTTATTGATGTAAACGTGACTAGTTTCGTGAACTAAAGATGTTCTCATTAATAGGTGAAAATAACAGACAAAACAAAATTTTTGTATTTTCACCTGTTGATGAGAACGTCTGTAGTTCTTGAAACTAGTTGTGTTTACATTAATAAACTGCAAAAAGAGGTCTTATATGAGTATTTTATTTTTCATATATGGAAAAAGAGTTACATAACTTAGAGGCAATGAAGTCGGCATGGCTCTTACCAAGTCTCAATTTACAATATGTCATTTTCAGCTCTTAGTTTCTTTCTTTCATTAATTGATTAGGCAGTCACTTAGTGGTAAAATCTATCCATTTTTAATTAATGTTTTACTTAGTAAATATAAATAACAATAAACCCATAATTAACAATATGACAATGACTAAAGCCTCACCCCTATTGTCTTTGTTCCCACTGATAAGAAATAAAAATAATAAATAAATAATAAAAAACCCTTATCCGCACCCCAATGGTGCATAGGGCACTGCGTCATATAAACGCAGAGTTATCTTGATCGTTTACACATGAAGGAAAGGTGATCGGCCCTCCGCTTCAGGTACCAGTCCAGGGCAATATTGAATAAATATTCCAGTGAAAAAAACACTTATATTTATTTGACCCCTCTGGGAATCGAACCTGGGACCTCCAGAACGGTAGCCGAGCGTGCTGACCATCACACTACGGAGGCGGACAAAATAAAAAATAAAAATAAAAATTAAATAAATAAATAAAAATAAGAAGCACCTCAAACCCCCTCTTCTACCTTCAACGTCCCAAGGACCCAATTCTAAAATTAAGAATTATCTTCACATACGGTGTTTGAAAATGATACGGAATGCATCGAAACACGTGTCACAGTAGATTTTAAGAAATAGTGGTATTTACTAAGTAAAACATAAATTAATCTTGATTTCTTCTTTGGATTTAGAGGAAAGAAGTCGGGGGACTCACAACATAAATCAGACACAGAAGACAATAAATATGACTTGATCATATTTATTGAAATCAGTCGTAAATATGACTCTTACCGCAGTTGCTTCTGCCATATCCAATGATCCAAAGAAGAGACGGAATCATCGATTAGCTCTTGCAAAATATCCAAATGGTTATTGCATTGGAGTATCAAAGCCTGGAGTTTGGATCTCTCGGCAAATTCATCCTCCCCGAGAATGTCCGTTTTGACGTAACTCTCCAGTTCCTTCCGGACTTTGTCTCGGAGCACGTGCAGGCTTCTTCCCGTGATGGCCGCCTCCGCGCTCTGAGTGAACTGGAGACTCTGGACTAGACAGAGGACCTGCGTAGGGTACAGCAGGGAATCGTAGTTGCTGGATGCGCCCGTTTGTAAGCATTGAAAAATACATGTGCGCAAGGACCTCTTCATTTGCTCTTCCACGCGTTTGAGCCAAACCTGTAACACATTTCAAAACTAAACTGTCTATAGATCTAATATCAACTAGAAACTATGAAACAAATCCATAATTCATTTTCATTCATTCAAACTCTTATCCGCACCCCGATGGTGCATAGGGCACTGCATCATATAAACGCAGTGTTATCTTGATCATTAACATGAAGGAAAGGTGATCAGCCCTCCGTTTCAGATACCAGTCCAGGGTAATATTGAATAAATATTACAGTGAAAAAATCACTTATATTTATTTGACCCTCCCTGGGAATGGAACCCGGGACCTCCAGTACGGTAGCCGAGCGTGCTGGCCATTATACTACGGAGGCGGACATGAAACAAATCCATAAACTATGTACATACTGTGAACAAACTATGAACATACAATGAATATACTTTAAAAACTCAGTCACATTACTCTTCTTCCGGTGCCTCTCCAATCACTAAAGGTTGGCCACCGTACTGGGATATCTTGAGGAATCCCTCGCTAGGGTAAAGAGCCAGGTCTTTTAAGTTTTTGTCATACCTGATTATGCCAAGTTTTTCTCGGTCTTTCTCTGTTCCTATTCCAACTACATTCGCTTCATAAATATGTTTTACCGTTCTTTCATCACTCATAGGCAAAATAAAGAAATGGGTAAATGATCAAGAGTTAATTCTATGAAAATTGCAAAATAGTTCATATTCTTAATTTTTTCTCTCTTTTTTTGTGTGTATAGTAGGTTAAAATGGATAAAAATAATAAAAAATATCGTAGTCATACAGGAGAAAGTGACCAAGTGCATTTTTTACAAAAACGACTATTTGATATCTTAGCTTAATGTTGCCCTGAAAAAAATCCCAAAGTATTTAAACTTGAAAGTACAATATATTGACTTGTTAAAAATGACTAAATGTATTGTTGTTTATTTTCTTGCCAAGCAAAAGTGACTTAAATGGCCCTCCTGAACATTTTACGATTTTGTTAGTTGGTCACTTTCTCCTGTACGACTACGATATATGTCAAAAGAACTCCACCGACAAGAAACACAAGGTGGCTTGGTGGGTCTCTGCAAAATAAAAATTTAAATATGCTTATAATTGTTCTTTAAATGAATGTATACAATTTATGTAAATAAATTTTTAAAAAAAATTCATTGCATTATTTGATTTGATACCATGCTTAAATTTGAAACTGTCTAAGAAGTTAAAATAGGTTAATAATATTAGTATATAACCACTCACCGAGATTTTTATGTCTACCGGTTTCGAGACGTACCCGTCTCTTCGTCAGGACAATCACTACCACAGCATGCAAACAATACCACCGTTCACCACCATAACACCATTTACACACTTAAAACTATGTAGTTTACTAGTATGTAGTAAACTATGTTGGTGAAGGGTGGTATTGTTTGCATGCTGTGGTAGTGGTTGTCCTGACGAAGAGACGGGTACGTTTCGAAACCGGTAGACATAAAAATCTCGTTGAGTGGTTATATACTGATATTATTAACATTTTTGTAAAAAAATAAATAAGTAAAAATGACTAACCACAAAGTAAATGCTTTAAATATGAATAATATTGAGAATATTAAAATAGATAACCTCCACGGGTGCATCGATGTCGACAGGAGAGTCCAGCACGAGTTTGTGTCCGTGCGAGGCGGTGAGGGCGGTGAGGCAGCCCCCGCCGGGCCCCAGCTGCAGGCCCGAGGCCCCCGGGAACAGCTTGCGCAGGTGCGCGCGCAGCGCCGCCTCGCGCCCCCCACCGCCGCGCGCCGCCCCCGCCAGCTCCAGCAGGTCGTCGTCGCTCAGGAAGTACAGGCGGGGGAATATCGAGCGCTTTTCCTGGTTTAAAAACAATATTACTATAGTCCATAAAATTGAGCATAGATACCGTAAGCCACTGATTTCTCTAAACTAGTACAAGAGCTGGTGGCTTCTTTGCCAGTTTTATACCCACTAGTTCAGGCCTGGCCAACCCAAATTGCACCCCGGGCCGCATCGATGACCTAAAATTTTCCCAAGGGCCGCAAACAGACATAAGATTATTTTATAAAAACGAATTTCATACTTTTTGATTTTTTTGTAGATACATGTTATAAATAATTTGAATGCAGAGGTAATCAGAAAGTACAATCAGGGTAATTGTGAAGAAAAAAAAACATTACTACGACCAGATGTGAGGAAAAAACACACATTCAACTAACAAAAAGTGTATTTGTATCGTGATAAACATTTAAAAATTTAAGAATCAAAATTATAAATTAGGATACATAAATCAAACGATATTAATAATTTTATTACAAATAAAACCAATTAATCAATGAACACTCAGTTTGAGATTTGAGTTTCTCTTTGCTTATTTAATTTTTCTAAATCTATTTCAATAGTTGAAGTTGCACGCCTTAACTGGTATTCGAGATTTTTTAAGATCGCCTTAAATTGGCAATCCTTATGAGCGTGCGAATGTATATTGTTCACTGTTTTTATAACAACATGCATGACTTGGCTCATAGATAATACTTGAAGGCATATATGAAATCACAAATATATCAACGGTTTAAAAATATATTCTTCATAAATGAGCAGTCATTTACGAGGCCTGCGGGGGCCGCACATAAGAGCGTCGAGGGCCGCATGCGGCTCGCGGGCCGCGGATCGGCCACCCGTGCACTGGTTGGAACATAGGTTTTTGAGGCAAATTATTCTATTTCTTTTCTTGAATGTTTTTCACGGATACTTTGTGGCACATTTTATAAACTTTATAGAATAAACCAACCGCTGTTTTATAAAAAAAAGTGGTTAAAAAAGTTTATTTTTTATAAAGTTTACTTTATTTCCATTCAAATTACCCCGCATCTTTTTCTGTGATGATATAAGAGCTGATGACTTTCTTGCCAGCTTCATACTGAATAGTCAAAACATATTATTTTCGGCCAAACTATTATCCTTGTTCATTTAATTTACAATTCTCTCTTCTCAGCAATATTTCTGAACTTCCTATATCCATTCCATTCATCATTCTCTACCCTTAGTATAACTGCCGAACTCCCTATGTCCATTCATTAGTCATTTCAGCATCATATTGAGCACTTTAAAAACCTTTATCCGCACCCCAATGGTGCATAGGGCACTGCATCATATAAACGCAGTGTTATCTTGATCATTAACATATGAAGGAAAGGTGATCAACCCTCCGCTTCAAGTACAGTCCAGGGAAATATGGAATAAATATTAGGGTGAAATAATTACTCCTTAATTCATTAGACCCCCCTGGGAATCGAACCCGGGATCTTCAGAATGGTAGCTGAGTGTGCTGACCATTACACTACGGAGGCGGACGTATCTACTACATTCACTATTTTCTCCCCACAGTTTAACTTCTGTACTTCTATGTCCATTTTATTAATCATTCTCTACCCTCAGCATCATACTGAATTCTATGCATTTATTTCATTCACCATTCTCTCCTCTCAGTATGACTTTTGAACTCTTTATGCCTATTTCATTAATCATTCTCTACTGGAAGCATGAAATTGAACACTCCGAAATTATTTCGTTAATCATTTTCTTTCTGCGAACACCCTGTGTCAATTTTAATAATCATATTATTTTTTGACATCTCATCAAAGATGAAGAAGAATATGGAAGTCTGGGCATTTAAATATGAAAATAAAAAATAAAAAATAATATGAAAATAAAAAATAAAAAATAATATGAAAATAACTCCTGTAATTGGAGATAATCCAGATTTTGTGAACAAGTATTTGGACACACTCAAAATGTTGTAAATAAATTATCTGGTCAAATTATAAGCTTAATAATAAAAATGAAAATGGTATTTTCTGGCGTTTCTCATGTGTGTGATTATAATCCGGGATTCGGATCTCACATACTAATATAAGAGTTTCTGCTTAATAAAAAGCTTCTTTACATCTCACCAATAGATGTCTCTAGTGAAGTTTTAGTGATTCATGAACAAGGTTTCTAAATTGGTTCATATATATAGAACTTCCAAGAATTTGAGTAGTGTGGTTGTCAATAATGGGTAGAATTGGTGAATGTTACACGTGTGTAAAGTGATCACTCAAACCAGCCTATGACGGTCGTAAGCCCCGTAAATGCCCAGACTTCCATATTCTTCTTCATCTTTGATGAGATGTCAAAAAATAATATGAAAATAACTTCTGTAATTGGAGATAATCCAGATTTTGTGAACAAGTATTTGGACACACTCAAAATGTTTTAATAATCATTGTCTACTATAACACTCACATTGAACTCTCTGTATCTATTTCATTCACTATCGCCTTCCCTCAATATCACTTCCCTATGTCCATTTCATTAGTCATTCTCTACATTCAGCATTACATTGAACTCTTTGTATCTATTTCATTCACCATTCTCTCTCATCAGTATTACTTCCCTATGTCCATTTCATTAGTCATTCTCTATATTCATTATTACATTGAACTCTTTGTATTTCATTCACCATTCTCTCTCCTCAGTATGGCTTCCATATCGCTCACTCCTTTCAAGAACGTCATAAATCAAAAAACTTGATTTTTCAGGAGAACGTTTTTAAAGTTTAAAAATATAATACAATGTATTAAAAATAAATATCAAGCAACTTCTTGAACTTTTTACTGTGCAACAGATCTTTTTAGGTAAACCCTGAAGGTTTTTTCCCCATTTGAAAAACATTTAGTTTATTTGAAAAAAAAATTAAACAATACGTTTTCTTCAAAATGCAAAAACGACATGTTCTGCCCTGTAGCGGGTAAATATTAAGTTAAAAATATGCCTCTTTTCCTAGGATATAGTACATTTTCTGGGCATTCCGAAAACATGCACAACTGAAAATTGACGATTTTTGATTTATGACGTTCTTGAAAGGAGTGAGCGATATGTCCATTTCATAAGTCATTCTCTACTTCCAGCATTACATTGAATTCTCTGTAGGTATCTATTTATTTCATTCACCATTCTCTCTCATCAGTATTACCTCCCTATGTCTATTTCATTAGTCATTCTCTACTCTCATCATTGAGCTCTATGTATCGTATTGTTACCGTATCGTAGCTTATTGTTAACCATTTCCACTCTAGCCATTTTTTCTCATAACTGATCAGCTACTCTGATAAAAAATGTGACATTTTTCTACCATTAAAATAAATAAATATTTTGGTTCCCTAATTTTGGGACACTGTCTGGGAATTCGTATAACCATGTTAATCAAGATTAAATGTATTTATCTGAAATATTTTTTGGTAGAATATACTTGGGTGATGAGAGAAATCAGTGATTAATGTTATACCTGCGCCGGGCCAGACATTGTGGCCCACAGAGCTGCCTACTAAAATCATACGGGCCAGAATGTCTGGCCTACAGAGTGGTAAGAGTTAAACTTTGTATTTATTCCATTCAACATTTTCTCTCCTCAATATTATAACTTCTGAACATCCTATGTCCTATGTCCATTTTGCTAAGCATACTCTCAGCACCATATTGAACTTTTGAATCTATTTCAATCATTGTTCCCAACTCTCAGCATACATTGAACTCCCTCTGTCCATTTCGTTCATCATCCAACTCTTGTCCACTCGGTTCACCATTCTCCGCTCTCTGCCCTCCCACTCACCGCTATGTAGTCGGCCAGGGCCGCCTGGCAGTCCTGCAGCTGCGGGCCCAGCGCGGCCAGCAGCGGCGCCAGCGCGGGCAGGCGCGCCAGCAGGCCGGCGGGGCGCGGGTCGGCCGCCAGCGCGCGCGCCGCGCCGCGCCACGAGCGGTCCAGCCGCGGGAACGCGCCCCCCGACGCGCCCGACTGGCCCGAGCTCAGGATCGGCTCCAGGTACACCCACCTGAGAATGCCATCCAAATGTAACCTCGTTACCATACCAAATTGGACTTCATGACTCTCCAGTATGTTCCGTGTCTGTCTGCTGGTCGGGAGTCGTGGGCGTCTATGTACCGGCCAACGTCGAGTCGGAATCGGATCTAGCTGACTAATTGAACTAAACACTAATCCCTTTCACTGCCTACACTGGGGTACTTCTAGAAAATTTGGTGATGGACTTACAATCTTGTATTTATTTAGATTGGCAGTGACAGGTATATTGAAAGCTTTTAAATGTAAATTCACAGTAAAATCGGGATACAATTTTATATTGTTTCACATATTCAATAAATTTCGCAACTTAATAAAAAAAAAATTGCTTTGCAAGAGCAGATCTGTCAGGAAGCCTAGATGCTTCTGTATCAGATCTGGGCATGCGGTGGGACAGCTTTCACTCCCCAGAATGGAGATTTTGTATGGAGGATAACGAAACGCCAATCCACATTCTCTATAATTGTGACGCACTCGCTCACAAACGAAGTCACATCCTTGGAAGACTTCTACTGGACTCCGAGAAGGTGAAGCTCTATCACCAAGACAGGTCGTGAGTTACATGACTCATGTAGGTCTTGGCAGTTAGCTGTAGTACAGAGGGAGATCACAATAGACCTAATATGGTCACAGTGACATAAGGGATGCAAGATCCCTTGACCTCAAAAAAAAAAAAAAAAAACAAAAACCTCGTTACCTACAACACCAATGGATCTTATTCGAATGAAACCACTGGACAGGTAACCAAAATGTTCTTACCCACCATTTTTCATGGCTTAGATTTCAGGAGACTATAGAAACCTTGCTTTGAGCTCACACAAATCCTTAGAGAACTGCAAATGAGACAAATATCTTAATTTGAAATTATTTCAAGGGTACAAGAGCTGATGGCTTCTTTCTCATTTGCAGTTCTCTAAGGATTTGTGTGAGCTCAAAGCCAGGGTCACGGTGGGTTCATGAGCTACCTGCATCGTTTCAAGATCTCGAGACCGACAGCTGTACATGTGATGATGAGACACCTCAAGATGTCCCTCAAACTATTGATGCTTTGCCCCCTTTCAGCTTTCAAAGACAACAGCTGGAGGCGCCTTGCAGGAGCCTGGGTTAGTTCATAAGGAACTGTCACGAGAGGTGGTACATACATGTTAAAAATAGTTAAGGATATTGGTAACATAAACCAAGCTAGGACACAAAATGCCGAACCCTCTTCTACTGGAACAGAAGGTCTATTGACGACAGTCAACAGTCTAGCTTCTCCTGAAGAGTTTAACGTGGTTTTCTCTCAGTAATGACCAAATCCTGAGAAGTTCCTGATTGGCCCACACTAGATTATCCCTCCTGATTAAAATAAAACATTTTTTAACTTAGAAGAAACAAAAATCCACTTAATGATCTATAAACTTTGTACATAATAAGCAAGGTAAATAATAATGCAACTTCCATTTTAAAAAAAGGAAATCAAATAAAACTGTCGGATCTGATACAGAAGCTCTTGACTTCCCGACAAAACACTCTTGCAAAGCAATTTCTTCTACTAATGAACTAACCAGCAAAAATCGATAAAAATATTGACTCGCTGGAACCTGTATATTTTAGACCTATATGTTCCCAGCCAAACCACTAGGGCAACTGACACCTTAGCGCTTCCCACGAGTAGAACAAACTCTGAGTAATGTTCTTATATTTTTAAAAACTAACTAAGCAACCAGAAAGGTGTGTTGAGATGGTTTGGATGTGCGGAACGTATGGGTGAGGAAAGAAATTTATGTGGCAAATGTAGTTGGAAAAAGAAGCAGAGGAAGACCGAGGAAAACTTGGCACAATCAGGTATGTCTTTTGAAACCTTTTGATGATTTTATTCATACATCATTTGATGATATTTTTTAAATTAAATTAAATAATTGTAATGAGACAAAAAAAAGGATTTAATATATTTTAATTTTCATATATAATAATCGGCGGGTGTTAATAATACGGTGTTTTTAGAAAAAAAAAACAAATACGTCAAATGTTACCCGTACGTAAACTTATTTTTTTCTAAATCCAGGTAACATTTTACGTAATTAATTTTTTTTTTAAAACCGCTTTTTCATTGAAAAAAAAAGTTTTTCATCGAAATAAATAAATGTTTTTGAAAAGAAAAGACTTATTGAAAGGTAAGGAGTTAAAAAAAATATATTTTCCATATACATATATTCTGAAATTAAAAAAAATATCCAATTTACATTATTTAAAAAAATCGGGCGTGGAAAGACGTGTTACCTCTGCGGCGGTAGACCGTTCTATATATATGAACCAATTTTGAAACATCATTCTTGAATCACTAGAACTTCACTAGATTAATCCAGATTTTGTGAACAAGTATTTGGACACACTCAAAATGTTGCAAATAATGTATTTAGTTTATTTATTTTTTTATTTGACCATGGATTCCATAGTTAAAGCGTTTTGAATGTAGCTATTGATTGAGGTCACTGGTGACCCCCATGACGCTGCGGTCCAACACAGGCGAGGTCACCGGTGCATTAAACCATGGCATTAAACGTGTTTTTAAACCATAGCATTAAACGTGTTTTGGCATTAAACGTGTTTTTAAACCATGGCATTAAACGTGTTTTGGCATTAAACGTATTTTTAAACCATGGCATTAAACGTGTTTTGGCATTAAACGTGTTTTTAAACCATGGCATTAAACGTGTTTTTAAACCATGGCATTAAACGTGTTTTGGCATTAAACGTGTTTTTAAACCATGGCATTAAACGTGTTTTTAAACCATGTTAATAAAAAAAAATTATTAAAAAAAAGACAAAAGGGGAAAATTAAAAAATTATTAAAAAAAAGACAAAAGGGGAAAAAAGGAAAACGATAATGTTAATAATTTTGTTTATTTTCTTAAAAATCCACAAATACAAACAAAATATACTCTCGTTCATCCATCGGGAATCAGAAATGTCATACAAATTGCATTCACAATTGTACCACAAGTAAAACTCTTATAAAAAAATTAAACGTAAGTTGGAATTAATTTTAAACAAGTAAATAAAAATGGCACGTTGTTTGAAAAAGTTGTCGCTTTGAAAAAGGTCCACGATGCAATACAATATTGATAGGTTGTTGAATTTGTTTGAAGACATGTGACGTATAAAATGATATAAATTAATGTTTAATAAAATGCGTGCTTTGAATAGAATTATAAATTAAAAGTGATTGAAAATGGCTAGCGGGTTACTGATTACACTTTTAAATTGAAGTAAAAAAATATTTGTAATTTTTTGAAATTATTTGTACTATTGAATAAGACAAGATTGACAGTAGCTCAATATTCGTGATACTTGTATTTATTTGTAATGTTAAAAACAAAATGAGGGATGAAAGTTTCGTAATTTCCACACTTTTACAATACAGTTTCATAAAATACAAATATAAAAAACTTATATTATATTGATACAAAATTACTGTAAAATTAGCTAAATTTATTACAGTATATATTTATTGTAAAGTTGAAGACGATATGAGATAAACAGAGTTACAAACTGATTTGAGATTTTAATATTACAGATCACTTTTTTTTAAATGAGAAAAAAACAGTAAAAACGTTCAAATAAAAAAGTGTTTCCGTTTTTATTGTAATAATAACTCATAAAATAAAAATAAACGGTAAACGAATATAAAAGATTTACAAATAAAAAGTGATTGTGATCTCTTTGTAATGATTACTCTTTTAAAATAAGACCGAAACAGTCAAAGTAAAAAGTAAAATAAATAATAAAAAATAAAAAGATAAACTTTAGTCAATATCAGAATTTAAAATATCCATAACTAAAAAATCTGACGTGCTACGTATTTTTTGCTTTCGTTTTTGAATTCAGCTATGCAAAGTGCATAAAGATCATGTATTTTCGTGCAAGTTACAAAATAAAAGTTGTAAATTGTCGGCCAGTGTAATTAAATGTACATACTAAATCACGCAATTATTCAATATATCAATTGAGTACTCCGCATTTTTTTAAAGGTACAATTATTTCGGATCGTTCGATCGTATTCGAATGAATATTTAATCGAACTTAACTCGATTAAAAATCGAATGATTCCAGTAGAGGTGTGCCCCACCATCAAAATGGCTAAAATAGTGTATTATACAGACAGAAACGTGACACTTCATATGTGATGGAGACTGTAATAACCTTATTACGTTTATAATATATTCTATGTTATAACTATATTAAAATGCATTTTCAAAGGTGGCTTTCTAGATAAAATATAAATAGCAAGTAATAGAATTAAGGCTCTAATATTATACGTATTTCTATAACATTTCAATAAATAAATCTTTGGGTTACAGATCTTATCAAATATTTAAAAAAAATATATATCGCTCACTCCTTTCAAGAACGTCATAAATCGAAAATCGTCAATTTTCAGTTGTGCGTGTTTTCGGAATGCCCAGAAAATGTACTATATCCCAGCAAAAGCGGCATATTTTTAACTTAATATTTACCCGCTGCAGGGCAGAAAGTGTTGTTTTTGCATTTTGAAGAAAATGTTTTGATTAGTTATTTTTTTAAAAATACTAAATATTTTTCAAATGGAGAAAAAACCTTCAGATTTTATCTAAAAAGATCTGTTGCACAGTAAAAAGTTCAAAAAGTGGCTTGATATTTATTTTTAATACATTGTATTATATTTTTAAACTTTAAAAACGTTCTCCTGAAAAATCAAGTATTTGATTTATGACGTTCTTGAAAGGAGTGCGCGATATGTATAGGACAAAGACGTGTACATATATTTTTATATAAAAAGGTATTTTCAATTTTTAAAAAAATATTATCTATTAACGGAAAATATGTTATTCATGTAAATATAAAAAAAAGTTTATAAAAGATTTCTTACAATTTTAAGTAACTTACGAAAAAAAACGTAATCAATTGTCAAATTTAATAAAATGTTGACAGTTGAATTTTATAGTCACAAAATATTGATATTTGTCTTAATTCACATCATATTAATCTGTGAATATAGTTTACCATTAATACATATCATTTTAAATTAAATAAATGCGATATTTTTGGTTATTTCAATTAAAAAATGTTATAGGTTTTATCAAAATGATAGAAAAACTGGAGATATGATTTAATAAATTGAATTAATAATAAAGTGAATGCATTTATAATAGAAAATTATTATCGTACGATATTTACTGACGACATTATTAATATTATATCATATAAAAATAAAAACTATTTTCTGATCTATCGCAAAATATAAATACAAACATAAGCCAGACTCATCTGCTGCAAGGTCAATCGTGATTAGCATAATGTCTTCAGAGAAAAAGACATTCGAACTGAAAGCTGTATGTATCGTATGGTACTGCATTTCAACCACACCGTGCCCCAAGTGCTCCAGCAACGAGAATCAAGAATTGAACGTACAAATAAAGAAGTAACGGATTGTAAAACGAGACTAAACATGGCAATATGTGGGCTCTCCGACACTTTGTTCTCATCACAGCACGAGTGTAGTAAAATGTCACTGAAAATCACTTTCTTAGACGGGGAGAAGTCAAATTAACGCGAACATAATTAAACTTTGGTTTTCGAAAGAAATTCAGCTTCCCGTCGGCGCCTACGTCGAGCAGGATCTGTAGCCGTCGGACTTCTTGGTGATCTCGGCGAGGTAGAAGGCCACCTGGCCGTTGAGGTCGTCGATGTGGCTCTCGAGGTTGGCGAGCGCCACGGCGTGGCTGTTGTACAGGTCCTCCATGGAGTGCAGCTGCTTGAGCTGCAGCTGCGTGTCGGCCGCCAGCTGCGTGGCGCGCTGCAGCAGCGCCTGCGCGCGCTGCCGCGAGTTGGCCGACTGGTCGGCGCGCTCGGCCAGCGAGCTGTTGGCCTGCTGGTACTTGAGCCGCAGCTCCTGGGCCTGCTCCTGCGCCTCCTCGGCCTTCATCACCACGTCTCCCGCCTCGTCCTTCACCTGCTGGGCGTCGTTCTCTATCTTCAGAATATTCTTTTGCAGGTTTCCCAGCCTCAAACGCAAACTCTCCACCTCGTCCGTGGTGTCGTTGGCCTTCGCCTGCGCTTCGTCCGTTTTGCTGGCTATCGGGGTGAGGTCTTTCTTGGCCGCTTCTATATCGTCGTTAGCCTTTTCGATAGCGTCTTTCGCCAGTTTTTGAGCTTCGGCAGCTTCGTCCAAAGCCTGGATAACATTTTCCGCGATTTTCAATGTATTGAGAGCGCTCTCCTTAGTATTGTTAGCTCTCATTTTAAGTTCTTTCGCGTGATTTAAGTCCACGCGCGTATCCTCGATAATACTTTCGATGTTGGTCAGTTGAGAAACGGTGTCGTTAATTTCCTTGGCCAGTTCGGTTATTTGTTCCGGTTTAAGCTCGATAGTCATGGCTAAAATTTGGTTCGCTAACGTGCGCACATCTGTCGGAGCGGTAGTATTAGATAAAAATTGTTCTAGATTTGCCGTCAGATCGCTACTCTCCTTAGCTATATTATCGGTGAAATTTCTCGCCGCAAAAGCGGCATCGTGGGATTTCTTAGAAGCCGCACGAGCGGCCGCCATATCTTGTTTCGCCAAAGAAATTCCCCGCAATAGATCGTCGGCTAGTAGTTCGTGCTCGCGTATTCTGATTTCGGTTTTATTTGCAAAATCTAAAGCCTGGTCCGCTTTCGTGAGAGCTCCCCTTTCGCACGAGAGTCCTCCGCATTTCCCGCAACCGGCACCGCCGCATAAATCGCACGTGTCATCCGCGTGGCCGCACATTTTGTCGTTCAGCTCGGGAATCTCCGATTCTAATTCTTTTAGCTCTCCTTGAAGTTCGACGAGATTTTTGTCATTCTCTTTCTGGGTGTGATTAAACGAAACGTATTGCGTTTCTACCCTCCGCTCCGTCGCTTTTAGCTGTCGTTCGGTATCTCTGAGAATGATTTGAGCGCTGTCGGCTTCGTCGGCTGCATCGATAGCCCTCTGTTTTGCATCTCGTGTCAAATTCAACGCTCCTTCTAAGTTCGCTTCTTGCAACTTGGTGGCGTTAATATCTAATTGGAGAGATTCTTCCTTCAGTTTCGCGCTGTTTTCTCGCAAATCGTCCAGAGAAACTTTAGCCAAGTTGATGCTCGTTGTTGCATTTGCCAATTCGGCATTAACGCGTGAAACACTATCATTAGAGAGTCTCAACATTTCCTTCAATTCATCAACCTTATCGTCGAAACTCACTATGTCCTTTTCACCCACCAAAGTGCTGTGGACTAGATTATTGATGATCTTTAGTTTATCCTCCATTTCGTCGAAGTCGCGAGTGTAGGCACCTGTTGCGCCTACTGTCTTTATTTTACTCGCGTTGTTGATGGCATTGTTGGTGTCAATAAGAAGACCAGATATGATTCGATCCCAATTATCGAAGCACTCACCGCACGGAGAGCAAGTGGGAGACTCCCCTAGAAAGCCACGAGCGCACACGTCGCATTTGTACCCACCTATTCCGGGTAAGCAGACGCAAGCCCCGGTATCCCGTTGGCATTGTTGCGAAGAAGAGCCTAGCTGGTCACACTGGCACGGGAAACATTCTCTATTCGGATTGCCCCAATAGTTCGTACGACACTGATCACATTGACGACCACCGAAACCTGGTTTACACGTACATTGACCGTCGAACTTGTGGCATTGATTCGATGTAGAGCCCACTGGGTCACAATCACAAGGATCACAGCCTTCGCCACTCGCTATTTTCCAATGGAACTCTAAACACTCGTCACACCGTATGCCGAGTACATTCTTGTAGCATGGACACTGTCCCGTCACGCGGTCGCAACTGCTCGATGAATTGGTGCCCAGAATTTCACAATCACATTTTTCGCAAGTTTGCAGCAACGCATCGCCGTAATAGTTCGCCTCGCAGTGTTCACAATTATCTCCGGCCGTATTGTGCAAGCATTGTAGACATTTTCCAGTATGAGGATCGCAATTTCCCGGTCTAGTTATGTCGGTGTTTTCGTTGCAGTCGCAAGCTTGACACGAACCGCCCGGCTCCTCCGGATGCCCGAAGTAATTGTCGCCGCAAACGTCACAACGGGATCCGGCATAGCCCTGTTCGCACTCGCAGACGACGTCTTTCGTTATATCGTCCAAGGCGCAACTCTTAGCGAACGAGTGTGTCGATTCTTTAGTACCCGGACACGGGCAGGCTCTGCAGGGAATGTCGTATCCCAAGCGCGGGTCTCCGTAGTACCCTTCGGCACATATATCGCACCTTTTACCTTCCGTGAAATCTCTACACGAAGTGCAAGCGCCGGTCTTGGGATCGCAGACGTCCGCGTGTCCGTGGCACACGCACTGCTCGCACGACGGGAAGTTCCAGTAGCCCGGTTGGCACTCGTCGCACTGGCGGCCGTAGGTGTTGGGTCTGCATTTGCACTGGCCGGTGGAAACGTCACAGAAGTTATCTAGAGCTCCGATAT
The DNA here is from genome assembly GCF_059751285.1 of Brachycentrus maculatus. Lineage (NCBI taxonomy): Eukaryota > Metazoa > Arthropoda > Insecta > Trichoptera > Brachycentridae > Brachycentrus > Brachycentrus maculatus. Next base: position 567,212 of record NW_028280803.1, read on the forward strand.
TGTTACAATCGCACGATTTGCAGCCCTCGGGACCGAAACCGTAAGTTCCAGGGGCACACCGGTTACATCTCTGCCCGACTATATTTTTCTTACAAGGACATTTCCCGCCATATTCATCGCATTTATAACTAGTCGATCCGGTAGCGTCACAATGGCACGACAGTCCGCCGTTAAATACGTAGAAGCCGATACTCGAGTGGTATTTCTTGCAGATGTCTGGCAAGTCTCTTTTATGTATGTCGTAATAGTACGCGTCTTCACACCGCGCGCGACTATATTCCAGACGATTAGCTTCGGCTGTCGGAGATGTGGAATTGAAGAAAGGCAACGTCAGTACTTTAGGGACCAGGACGATGGAGTCGATCAGTACCGATGCTCTCGTATTCGCCACATTCGGATCTTGACTTATAAACCCTATTATAACGGAGTACTGTTTTCCAGCTTCGAGACACACCGACGGCTCGACAATGGCACTGCGGCTTTTATCTGATAGAACGACATATTTCACGTCATCTTGGGGCACTGAATTGGCGCAAGGCGAACTCGGGTCTACAGTGTCGGGTCTGATGACCGTCACTGTAACCATTTGCCAATCACCGGGGATTTCTGGCTCATATCGTACAATCAAGTCGTATTCCATGCTGGTTGATATTCCGTCCACGATAAATTCCAAATGATCGTTTTCAAATACTTTCATAAATCCAGCCCCTGTCCAGGTTTCTTCGCGACCATCTCGGAACGGTTCTCTGACACTAATTTGGCAGTTGTTGCTTATCGCGTTGTCGTCATCTCCCGTGTTGCAGATGGAAGCCTCGGCTTCGTAAACGAGATTATCTAACGCTCCCGAAAAGAAGTGTTGCGCGGGTTGGTCGCACCTTCTCCCTTGAACATTCGGTCGGCATTGGCACATTCCGGTTTTCACGTCGCAGTCGTTGTTGAAGGCGCCACCCATATCGCAATCGCACGGGCTGCATCCTTCGTCTATCTCGGAAAGTCCATAATATTCCGGAAGACACTGATCACAATCGTGGCCGATCACGTACCTTTTGCAAGTGCAGTCGCCGGTGTAAACATCGCAACCGCGGTTATCCACAGTGCCGTGCAAACTGCAGGTACATTCTTGACATCCATCGGGATTACTTTCGTCGAAGTTCCAGAAACCGTTTTTGCAGGTGTCACATCTCCTACCTTCGATATTCTTTTTGCAATGACATCGTCCGGCTTCTTGGTTAGTAGCGACGTCAGTGACGGGATCGCAAAGCGCGTCGTCTAACGACCCCCTAGGATCACAATCGCACGGTTTGCAAATATCGGGGTTTTGATTATCAAGATTCGGGTCTTGATAAAAGAAGGGTTTGCATTGTTCGCAATTTGTACCCATTGTGTTGTGTTGGCAGTCGTCGCAAACACCGCCGCTCACTTTGGCGGTAGAATCGTAAACGGCCGCGTCGAAATGGCACGACGTCGCGTGATTGTTGCACGTGCAGCGTTTGCACGCGTTCGTAGTCTTGCCTATGGCCGGTCTCCACGGCAAATCGTTGAAGAAATCTTCGCAAAGTTCGCAGTTGAGGCCTTTGGTATTGTGAGTGCATTCGCACCTACCGTGAACCATGTCAGTTTTAGACTCCACTCCGGGAAGGGGGAGACATCTCGAAGCGTGGCCGTAGCAAGAACAAGAACCGCGCACGGTCATATCCGTAATGGCGTAATAATACTTTTCTTGAATTTCAGCACGATTGTCCAGCAAGTCATCGCCGAGAGTGTGGAGTTTGGTGAAATTAATTCTTAAATTTGTCATTTTCAGTAGATTTTGAACTTCCTGCGAATAAGGATTATCGACGACGATATTTGGCGGTAGCACTCTGAAGATAATTTCTCCGTCAAAGGACGGGGCAACACTGGAATATCTCGATTCGCACACCACGTCGGTCAGGCTGCGGGGCGACTGCTTGGGGACACCGGGGAAGGCTTCGTCGCAGTTGTGGGCGAAGTATCTGTAGACCCTCCACGTCTTTCCGAAGTCGAAGGACCTCTCGACCAGCATGGCGGCGGGCCGGAACGTCTTGAAGACGATGATCAGATGGGTGAAGTGGAACTCGGCCTCCAGGTCCAGTTGGATGGTGACGTTTTCGATGCCGTTCCTCGACTGCCACCAGGATCTCTGCCTGGTGCCGGGGTGGTATCTGTAGATGATATTGGAGATCCTGTGGTTGAGGCCGGGCTGGTTGGTCGTCTCCGGGCGGGAGTTGCACCAGAAGCACTTCTTCCTGTCCTCCAGGTGGGACACGATGCAGTAGCGCTCCTGGTCGCGCAGGCCGCAGGTGGAGGACGCCACCAGCTTGGACTCGCGGCCGATGAGCAGGTTGCCCGTGGCCGGGTAGCAGGAGCTCTTCTCGCAGGGGTGCAGCCGCTTAGGGACGAAGCCCTTGACGGCGGGGTTCCTCGCGCGGTCCCGCCCGTACTGCTGCGCCGCGCCCAGCGCCAGCGCCAGGAGCAGCAGGCTCGCCGCGCTCCGCCACATGTTCCACTGCGCGACCGCTCTCTGCGCGCATCAACACGAGCGCTCTCGATACGGACACCGCTCTACGCCGGACGGACTCTAGCTCCAGCGCGACACACTGCTGGCTGGCTTCACTCGCGCCGCGTACTGAAGCCCACTCCCTGCCCCCGGCCCCCGCCCCCCTCCCCCCTTCCCCGCGCCGAGAACCTCTCGTGTATCTCCATCTCACAGAGTCGAATCGGAAATTTCCTTTTTTTTAATTATTTTTTTTTTACCACGAAAATGTAATACACTGAAGAAATAATACAAATCTATGAAACACATTTTCGTTTTAAAATAAAGCTAACATATGTATTAAAAATTAACCGAATTTGAAAAAAACTTTATTAATTTCCCTTACATAAATTTACAAAATGATAGATCCATTTACATAAAAATATCGGATTTTACGAAAATTATTCATCTTCCTTTTCTACTCCAAAGCAAATGCAAAATGTATCGCAATAAATGAATGCAGTCTTAAACAAAGTGAATTTTCTAATTCTCTAACTTGTGACAATATTTTTGGAACTCTTCTGTCCTGACATACCTGAACTGTGTATGTCAGGACAGAAGATTGTGGGGTTCCATCTTCTCTGCCTATCCCTGCGGTGAAACGGCGTGATGGTAGTAGTAGTGATTATACGTATGATGAAATAAATATAAAAAATACATTTTTCATTAATTTTCTCGGCAGTCACTTTGTGGTAAAATTATCCATTTTTAATTAATGTTTTACTTAGTAAATACCACTATTAAGTTTTTATTTCTTTTTTTAATCTCAACATAGATGAAAAAGAATATGGAAGAAATTTGGGCATTATATGAAATAACTCCTTTAATTGGAGATAATCCAGATTCGTGAACAAGTATTTGGACACACTCAATAGTTGTTAAATTTTACTTAGTTAATACCACTTTTTCTTAAAATCTACTGTGACACGTGTTTCGATGCATTCCGAATAATTTTCAAACACGTGTCACAGTAGATTTTAAGAAATAGTGGTATTTACTAAGTATAACATTAATTAAAAATTTAAAAATGAACAAATAATTAAAAATGAATAAAATATTGCTTGTGGCTCCGAAGAAATGATCGCGAGATCACGACCCGACTCGAGGTGTAAACGTACACAAAATATAATGTTTTTTATAAAATTTATATTCGAAGGACTAACTTTGTGATTTTCCATTTTATAATTAAAATGTGACTTTGTTTACAATCACTATAAATATTTTATTATAACTTAATTATAATGTCCAACGGTTTCGAAGCTAACCGCTTCTTTATCAAGTTAATCAGTCTTGATAAAGAAGCGGTTAGCTTCGAAACCGGTAGACATTATAATTAAGTTATAATAAAATATTTATAGTGATTTTTAAGTTACATTTGAATAATATAAAGTTTTTTTTTCGACGCAAAAAGAATGGCAAAAATGTTGGGCGTTTCTCGGCCCGATTTGTCCCGGAGCTTTCGAGAGCCGAGGAGAGGCGCCTTCCCCCCGCGGCTCCGCGCCCCCCGCGCCCCGCCAGCCGCAGGAGCCGGCCCTTGAGCTTCCGAGAAGAGAAAATAAACACAACTCCGGCGGCTCCGGTCATCCGCCGAGCCGCCAGCCAGCGCGGAGAGCCGAGAGGTGACCAAATTGCATTTGGGATTAGTGCAACCATACCGATATAGCAAGTGGATATACTGTGAAACCACTATCCTGTGGTTTTAGAAGGGACCCATTGAAATAAACTATGGGAATACAAAAAGAAAAAAATGATATTTAAATAAAATTGTAAATAAAAACACTCGTTTTTTTACCACTAAAGAGAAATTATATTCATTTTTAACGACTAGTTTCGGAAGCTACAAATGCTTCCAGCTACGGGTTTGAATACCTATGGCTTTTGAAGGGACCCATTGAAATAAACTATGGGAATACAAAAAGAAAAAATAAACACATTGATATTTAATAAAATTGTAAATAAAAACAGTCGTTTTTTTACCACTTGAGTATTACATTAATTTTTAACGACTAGTTTCGGAAGCTACAAATGCTTCCATCTACGGGTTTGAATATACCCATGAATAAAAATAAAAATAAAATAAATTCAACATACTTTAAGTGTGTCTAAATACTTGTTCACAAATCTGGGTTATCTTCAATTGGGACTTATTTTATATTATCTCAATAAAGATGAAAAAGAATATGGAATTTCATTAATTGATTCGGCAGTCATTTTGTGGTAAAATCTACCCATTTTTAATTAATGTTTTACTTAGTAAATACCACTATTTCTAAAAATCTACTGTGATACGTGTTTCGATGTGTCACAGTAGATTTTAAGAAATAGTGGTATTTACTAAGTAAAACATGAATTAAAAAAATAATATGGAAGTCTGGGCATTTACGGGACTTACGACCGCCATGGGCTGGTTTAAGTGATCACTTTACACACGTGTAACATTCACCAATTCTACCCATTATTGACAACCACACTACTCAAATTCTCGGAAGTTCAATATGTATGAACCAATTTAGAAACCTTATTCTGAAACGTGTGTAAAGTGACAACTTAAACCAGCCTATGACGGTTGTCAGCCCCGTAAATGCCCAGACTTCCATATTCTTCTTCATCTTTGATGAGATGTCAAAAAATAATATGTAAAATCTATCCATTTTTAATTAATGTATTTCTACGTTAATAGTAAATACTACGTTTTTCTTAAAATCTACTGTGACACGTGTTTCGATGCATTCCGCATCATTTTCAAACACCGTATGTGAAGCTTATTCTAAATTTTAGATATGGGTCATTGGGACGTTGAATGTTGAAGAGGGGGTAGTAGCTGTTTCTTATTTTAATTTATTTATTTAATTTTAATTTATTAATTAAATTAAATTAATTTATTTAATTAATTGTAGTGTATTGTATTTAATATTGTCCGCCTCCGTAGTGTAATGGTCAACACGCTCGGCTACCGTTCTGGAGGTCTTTGGTTCGATTCCTAGGGGGGGGTAAAATAAATATAAGTGATTTTTTCACTGTCATATTTATTCAATATCACCCTGGACTGGTTCCTGAAGCGGAGGCCTGATCACCTTTCCTTCATGTGTAAAACGATCAAGATAACACTGCGTTTATATGACGCAGTGCCCTGTGCACCATTGGGGTGCGGATAAAGGTTTTTATTTTTATTTTATTAATTGAAGTACGTTTTCGGGATTCTTCCAAGCAACCAAAAACAGACTAGTGATATTGTTAAAAACGTCTAATACCATATACTTATAGCTGTTTTTATTTTTTTTAAATTTTATTTATTTCATAGATACATACATTTTTTTACTATATGTATTACGGATCTTTAGGCATGGCCTGTGTTGAGCTGAAATACTTATATATTAATACATTTTTTAAAAGTATTATTTGTTTTTTTTTTTAATTATTTGATAATTAACATCAAATTTACAGTATAAAAGTTTTACAATAAAATAATTACACCTGGATTTAAATTAAATCACTTTCTACCTTGTCCCTTCCAACGAGAAGCAACCATCGACGGACACCGTTCTTAAAGACATGATCACTATTGGAATTCTTAATGGTTACGGGCAGCAAATTAAATCAATCAGAGGGTAGATAGTGCTTGAACATTAAAAAAAAACATAAATTACAAATTGATGATAATAAGGAAATCAAAGGAAAAAGGGAGTTTAGGGAAGGAGGTAGAGGGAAAAACTAAGGGACGATGTTTGATGGACAGTTAGGATTCTAATGATAGATAGTAATGTCACAGACGTTTCTTAAAAGTTATTAGAGAAAGTGAATTTTTTACAAGGAGAGTTAATTCATTCCATAGTCTGGCCGCTTGGACAAATTGATAATAATAAGGATGGCAAAAAAAGGGAGTTTAGGGAAGGAGGTAGAGGGAAAAACTACGGAACGATGTTTGATGGACAGTTAGGATTCTAATGATAGATAGTAATGTCTCAGACGTTTCTTAAAAGTTATTAGAGAAGGTGCATTTTTTACAAGGAGAGTTAATTCATTCCATAGTCTGGCCGCTTGGACAAATTGATAATAATAAGGAAGGCAAAGGAAAAAGGGAGTTTAGGGAAGGAGGTAGAGGGAAAAACTAAGGGACGATGTTTGATGGACAGTTAGGATTCTAATGATAGATAGTAATGTCACAGACGTTTCTTAAATGTGGGGGAGAGAGGTGCGAGAAGGTGCATTTTTAACAAGGAGAGGTAATTCATTCCATTGTCTGGCCGCTTGGACAAATTGATAATAATAAGGAAGGCAAAGGAAAAAGGGAGTTTAGGGAAGGAGGTAGAGGGAAAAACTACGGAACGATGTTTGATGGACAGTTAGGATTCTAATGATAGATAGTAATGTCTCAGACGTTTCTTAAAAGTTATTAGAGAAGGTGCATTTTTTACAAGGAGAGTTAATTCATTCCATAGTCTGGCCGCTTGGACAAATTGATAATAATAAGGAAGGCAAAGGAAAAAGGGAGTTTAGGGAAGGAGGTAGAGGGAAAAACTAAGGGACGATGTTTGATGGACAGTTAGGATTCTAATGATAGATAGTAATGTCACAGACGTTTCTTAAAAGTTATTAGAGCTGTATTTTTTTACAAGAAGAGGTAATTTACAACATTTTGAGTGTGTCCAAATACTTGTTCACAAAATCTGGATTATCTTTAATTACAGGAGTTATTTTCATATTATTTTTTGACATCTCATCAAAGATGAAGAAGAATATGGAAGTCTGGGCATTTACGGGGCTTACGACCGTCATAGGCTGGTTTAAGTGATCACTTTAATAATAAAAATGAAAATGGTATTTTCTGGCGTTTCTCATGTGTGTGATTATAATCCAGGATTCGGATCTCACATACTAATATAAGAGTTTCTGCTTAATAAAAAGCTTCTTTACATCTCACCGATAGATGTCTCTAGTGAAGTTCTAGTGATTCATAAACAAGGTTTCTAAATTGGTTCATATATATATATATAGAACTTCCAAGAATTTGAGTAGTGTGGTTGTCAATAATGGGTAGAATTGGTGAATGTTACACGTGTGTAAAGTGATCACTTAAACCAGCCTATGACGGTCGTAAGCCCCGTAAATGCCTAGACTTCCATATTCTTCTTCATCTTTGATGAGATGTCAAAAAATAATAAGGGGTAATTTATTCCATAGTCTGGCCGCTTGGACAGAGAAGACATTAGTCTGAGAGAACGCATTTCGACTGCATCCAGGCTACTTTTAATCCTTCTTTATATTTATTATTATATGTTATATTTATTTAAAATATACATAAGTCATACGTACTCGTACGTGTGTACAAATTTTGATAACGACAATATTAAATGAGGGCAAAAACGATATTTTTGATAACCTATTATTTTTACCACAATCGTCGAAATTGACGAATTTGGAGTAATGGAGTAATTTTATATTTATCTAGAGCAGATATTTATTTTATTTGATTTATTTCATATTTCTGACGTTATTGAAGAACAGAGATAAACACCAGCTGCTCGTATAACGCTAAAAAATACAATGATACGATTCAAGTGTAAAAACCTATAATTTTTTTTTTGGCTAGAGATATATTTAAAAAAAGAAAGATAAAATACTACTACTACTACTACTATCATCACGCCGTTTCCCGCAAGGATGGAACGCCACACTCTTCTGTCCTGACATACACTCATCGCCTCCTTCACATGCATACATCTAGTCATATCGCTCACTCCTTTCAAGAACGTCATAAATCAAAAATCGTCAATTATCAGTTGTGCATGTTTTCGGAATGCCCAAAAAATGTACTATATCCCAGCAAAAGCGGCATATTTTCAACTTAATATTTACCCGCTACAGGGCAGAAAGTGTTGTTTTTGCATTTTAAAGAAAAGGTATAGTTTAATTTTTTTTAATATACTAAATATTTTTCAAATGGAGAAAAAACCTTCTGATTTTACCTAAAAAGATTTGTTGCACAGTAAAAAGTTCAACAAGTGGCTTGATATTTTTTTTCAATACATTGTATTTTATTTTTAAACTTTAAAAACGTTCTGCTGAAAAATCAAGTTTTTTGATTTATGACGTTCTTGAAAGGAGTGAGCGATATATGATAAAATAGTTATATAATTTAAACCAGTTAAAGTGCAATTCATTTATTTTTATACATTTTTATGTATAAAAAATAAAATTTTATGTCCGTGTTCGACTCCGTGGGGGGGTGAAATAAATATACGTGACTTTTTCACTCTAATACTTATTCAATATTATCCTGCACTGGTATCTCAAGCGGAGGGCTGATCACATTTCCTTCGTGTATTAAAGATCAAGATAACACTGCGTTTATATAATTCAGTGCCCTATGCGCCATTGGAGTGCGGATGAGGAATGAATATTGTACATAATATTATAATAATTAAACTGTTATATGTATTTTTTTTTTGACATCTCATCCAAGATGAAGAAGAATATGGAAGTCTGGGGATTTACGGGGCTTACGGCCATCATAGGATGGTTTAAGTGATCACTACTTTACACACGTGTAACATACTCATATTGTTGGAAATAATATAAAAAATAACTGTTATAATTGGAGAAAATCCAGATTTGTGAACAAGTATTTGGACACACTCAAAATGCTGTAATTAAACGGTTAAATTTATAGACATTTATGTAAATTATTGTTACATTACGAAGTTAATGCCGATGCCATTCGTGATTAGGACATTGTTTTCTCTCGAACACATTATCAAGTTGTCGCTTCCTGTGACAATATTCCGTGATTAGTTAATACGTATTCCCAGATCTACACATACAAACACATCCATATTGCACACCCACAAGCGAGGGAGATAATACATATATCTAAAACAATTAATTTGATCAAGTCCTTAGTATTTTTCGAATGTGGGTATACGGTTTACGCCAATTGAGGCCGGATTACATAAGTGATAGGTAAGTTACATAAGTAAACATAGTACATAAGTAAGCCCATATCATGTGTAAACTTAAAAGTAAAATCATACTCCTCTAATGTGTAAAGGCAACTAGCCGTAACTCGAGATGCGTCTGTTTGGCGTTACCTAACGTCCAATGTGCGGCAAAATGATGTATGGTAGGTGATCAAATGGTGAAATAAGGACAGAATGCAAGGCTGAGATAAGCGTTATCGATCAAATTAAAAAAAATCATACTGAAATGATTTGGACACGTGGAACGGATGAATGAAGAATGAATAGTAAAACAAAATTATGAGACGAATGTTGTTGGTAATAGAATCAAAGAAAGACCGAGGAAAACGTTGAATGATCAAGCTTTTCAAATACTTGGGTGTGGTCAGGTCAGGAGTCGGAACCATAGGTGGATATGTATATTTGATTCACGAATGTGGAACGGGCGAAGATTGTTCGCAAAGACAGCTCGGTGCGGCGTCCCATTCTCTCTGCCTACCCCTGCGTTGAAGCGGGTGATGGTTAGTTTTCGTTGAGTTTAGAAATGGACCAATATTGCCACGTAGGCGTGCGATAAGGGGTCCATCTTTGCCCCCCTTATCCGAGCCGCAAGGCGGTCGGCGTGACCCCGCTTTAGTCGCTAGCCCATTCACTTCCAAGTACAGTAAAACATAGATATGGCAGACCTCTATGTATCGAACTTCCGATAAAGCGGACAAAAAATCTGGTCAAATTTAAAAAAAAAGAAAAACGTTCTGTATATCGAGGGGGGTGGTCAAATAAATACAAGTGATTTTTCACTATGATATTTATTAAATATTAAGTTTTTCTTTTTTTTGAATTACCTAACGTCCAAGTGACTCTGAAATCTAGCTACGGCTTAACAAACACCGTTTATCATGTCCCTACTCAGGCTTCAACTTTATAAGTTTCATAGCCTATGCCTACTTGTGAGTGGATTTACTCTTTATGTTTAAAGTTACTATAATTTCATGTAATTCAAGAGTGAAAATTCTAGGCAAAAACACGGACTGGTTGGTACCTGGAGAGGAGGGCTGATCACCTTTCCTTCATGTGTTAAAGATTAAGATAATACTGCTTTTATATGATGCAGTGCTCTATGCACCAAAGGGTGCGGATAAGGGTTTGAATTAGAACATGTATTCGACGAATCAGCATATCGTAGTCGTACAGGAGAAAGCGACCAACTACCGAAACGTAAAATGTTCAGGAGGGCCATTTAAGTCACTATTGCTTGGCAGGAAAATAAATACCAATGCAGTTAGTCATTTTTAAGTTGTCAATATATTATACTTCCAAGTTTTAAATCCTTTGGGAGTTTTTCAGGGCAATATTAAGCTAGTAAGATATCAAATAGTCAATGATCACGTTATTGTAAAACAATGCACTTGGTCACATTCTCCTGTATGACTACGATATGTGGAGGTCACCACCGAAAAATTACATTTCCGATATTGCACAAAAATTCATTTAAATGCAAATCTGTTCTGTTTGCTGTATTTTATCGAAATCTTAATTAAAGTTGCGACAAAACGTGACCAATCAATCCTGTGTTAAACCAATTTGAAATCATTAAATCGTACCAAAACGTAACAATTTTACAAGCTAGAATTCCTGATTACTTTAAATCATTTATAATGGAAATGTAACGTTTTGTTGAGGACCTCCACATATATTCTTCTTCTCCGTCTTATTCCTCATTGCTGAGGGTTTTGACCCTTGTGGAAGCAACTCTTCTCCAGATATCCCTTGGATGCGCTGCACGTAGCGCTCCAACCACCGAGGTGCCTGCTGCTGCCTTAACTTGATCGGTCCACCATGTGGGGATCTTCCTCTCCCTCTCTTTCCCTCCAGGCTACCGATCACAATCAGTCGTTCCAGGCTATCCTCGTTGCCACGCGCAACGTGTCCAAAGAACTGATGAATCCGTCATGTACAGACATTGGCCAGAGTCAAGCCAGTCCAAAAATTTGGTATAGCACAATTTATATAGTGCAGTTTAAGTGAAAAATTACTTCAACTTAACGTTTTTAATATTTTTTTTCTCTATAAGAAACGTATAGCAGATAAAAATCCGGTCTGACGTAATTTTTTTAAACGTTCTGTTCATATTACACAAGCTTAAACATGTTTACAACTTTTAGAGGCCATGATAATCACAAATTATGCCTCAAAACTTCAAAAGTGCAATTAAAACTTGATACCTTTTTCAAAGCAGAGCAAGACGTTCATATTTTCAACAACAAAAAAGTTTTCCGGTTTATTTTAAACTTGTTTTAATATTAAGTACTTTCGGCTTTACGGACACCCCCTCCCCCCGATCTGTCCCGTTATATCGAGGTTGTACTGTACGTACAATATTTTATCGGGTGTAGATACGAGTGTATACTCTGATATCTCACAAGCCGTAAACTTCTTATCAATGTCGTTTCGGTGACTTTGTGCTAGGAATTCATTCACAATTCGTTTAGAATAATAATAATAATAATAATACATCTACAAGCACGAATTTATGTATGATATGTATGTTTAGACCACACTCAGATAGTGTAGTAGACTCAGCGATCTTCTTTTTAAAATGAACTCTCTGGATGATAGCATTAAATCATCAGATGTGATCATATTCTATAAATTGCTCAACTCACACAGTAGATATGATAGAACATTTTAGAGTTTTCTATTGAATCACCAGGGTAACTGACACCTTAGCGCTTCTCACGAGTAGATCAAGCTCAAAAGTTCATCATATTTATCCTTCATCAAAATTGTTTGGCGATGGATATGGGGATTTTGATATGTTCAACTCGACACTGTCAGGGCAGAGATCATTCAACATTGTAAAGTCGACATTGATATCGTGGTGTGTCCCTCGTTTCGTACAGTTTGTTTAATACTAGAGCTTTAATCTTTCTTATCCGCACCCGATGGTGCATAGGGCACTGCATCATATAAACGAAGTGTTATCTTAATCTTTGATACACGAAGGAAAGGTGATCAGTCCTTCGCTTCAGGTAACAGTCCAGCGCAATATTGAATAAATTTTACAGTGAAAAAGTCAGTTTTATTTATTTCAGCCCCCCGTGGGAATCGAACCCGGGATCTTCAGTACAGTTGTCGATCGTGCTGACCTACGAAGGCGGACATTCATTCAGCACCTAAATAAAAATGTAAAACAAAGAGGATCTTCATGGGACGAATATCCTTTTTCTCTTTCATTTTCCTCAAGACTCAGTAATCCGAACGAATTCCCAATCCTGCACGAATTACGTTCGGATAAGCGATCTAGAGTGCCAGCATTGTAGTGGCAATCATTTTCCCACGTTCTGCGAGAGATCGAACCAGGTGAGGGGTCCGCATTGCCACTCGCCACGACCAGCTACAGTCAGCATCCCACCGATCGCGATCTGGCATGGGCCTATCGCGGGGAGGAAGTGCGCACCACACAGCACACAGCACACAGCACACACTGGCGTCCAGCGTCCTAGGGTCGGCAGTTGCCTTATCTCTGTGCGTGGGCAACACCAATCCCCGGTCGGCTCCCTGATTTACTAAATAATATGCCTTCTACTGTTTATCTCACTCTCGACGTATGTAATTTGTACTCGCATCAGGACTTTTAATTGCTTAATAGACATTAATTGCTTAATTTAAAAAAAAACGGCGTTTTAATCGGTTTGTTCTCGAGGAACTCGTACATATTCCTCTTCTTCTTCTTAATATTAGCCGTATCCAGCTATGTATTTATTTGTTATTTACAACATCTTGAGTGTGTCCAAATATTTGTGAACAAGTATTTGGACACACTCAAAATGTTGTAAATAAATTAACTGGTCAAATTGCAAGCTAAAAAAATTAAAATTAAAATGATTTTTCTGGCGTTTCTCATGTATGCGATTATAATCCAGGATTCGGACCTCACATACTAATAAAAGAGTTTCTTCTCGATAAAAAGCTTCTTTTCATGTCACCAATAGATGTCTGTAGTGAAGTTCTAGTGATTGAAGAACAATGTTTAAAAATTGGTTCATATATGTAGAACTTCCAAGAATTTGAGTAGTGTGGTTGTCAATAAATAATAATGTGGTTGTCTCCTGGCCCATAGAATGTCACGTTTTGATTGAAAAATTAGTTTATTTACGTTATTGTATACTTTCAGTATAATATTTTATTTTTATAGCACATATTTTTTTATTCTTTTATTTTTAGTTTTATATTTTTTATATAACATTTTTCTATGTAAGTAGTTTAAAACAACTTGATAAATTGATGTGTCGCAATTGATGTGTTCTTTCATACATATTTATGTTAATGGTACAATAGTACCGTATATATAAAAAATAAATAAATAAATAAACAAATGAATAATGCGTAAAATTGGTGAATGTTACACATGTGTAAAGTGATCACTTAAACCAGCCTATGACGATCGTCAGCCCCGTAAATGCCCAGACTTCCATATTCTTCTTCATCTTTGATGAGATGCCAAAAAATAATATTTGTTATTTATTATTTCTTTTTTTACAATACTTTATACAATTCTGTAAAATGATTTAAAATGTGTTCATCCACACATTTTCATATGGTGTACGGAGTGCGTGGAAGTTTTTGACATCGTAAGGGAAGGGTAATTTACTTTAACCTAACTATGAATATGTCAATGTTTTAGAATTAGTACATAAATCCTGATGATGAAAAGGTTCTTGTCGAAACCGGTTGGAAAAGTGTACCAATAAAAAGTGGTTAAAACAAATTCGTTTTATTTTACAAAGTTTAAAATAATAAAACTGCGTTATACATAAAATGAGAAAATATTCAGCATAAATGAAAAGAAATAGCATTATAATCCCGAGACATTGATAAGCGGCATATCGCAAGATAAAAAGACGGAAAAAAGATCAATTAAGTACCTACTTATTGCAAATAAAGACTTCATTCATACTGTTCTTTCCCTTATGTCAACACTTGATACACTGAACTCCTTTTTACACGACTTTTTATAAACGAATTCGAAATTACACGGCGCTAAAAAATTATATAAGTAACTTATCAAAAACAAAAAAAAAACAGTCACCGATCATTGATTTTTTTAAAAAAAGGTTTACTTAGTAAATATCACATTATTTTCATTTTTTTGTATCAGATACTGGATTGCTCATTTTTAATTTAAATTTCACTTGGTAAATGCCACTATTTCTTAAAATCTAATGTGACACGTGTTTCGATGCATTCCGCATCATTTTCATCGGTGAAAATGATGCGGAATGCATCGAAACACTTGCCACAATAGATTTTAAGAAATACTGGCATTTACCAAGTGAAATTTAAATTAAAAATGAGTAATCCAGTATCTGATACAAAAATATAATAAATTGTAGATTTTTGTAACCTATGATTTTTTTAAATTAAAATTAAGATACAAAAAGTAAAATTATAATTTATTTTTTGATAACCTAAATCAATTTTTATACGACCATTTTTTTTTTAATTTTCAAAGGAAGGATTTTTATACAAATGCCTATCCATAATATTTTTTTCGTTTTAGTATACTTATATGTATTTTAACATGGAATCGCGTGGAAAGTATCTACCGTGTAAATGGGGAGTTCAATGTATGTTTCTACATATAAAAATATACTAAGAGCGCTTGTGCACTACACGGGATTTCACCGTCCGGCAGTCCGTTTTTTTTTAATACGATCACGATGCGCGTAAATTCTTCTTCTTCTATTTTTGTAGATCCTATGGATCTGTTTGTGCCTCCGCATGTCGCTCTTGGGATGTTGACTCCCAGCTGTCTTTCCATCTTTTCGGATGTCTGCCTGGGGATCTGCATCCTTCAGGGTTACCTTGAAGGGCCATACGTGGAAGTCTGTCTTCTGTCATACTGTTTATATGTTCATTCCAGTATCGCCTTCGTTGTCGCCCCCACCTCACGATATCCTCCGTCTTACACATGCTCTGGATGTCGGTATTTCTTACTTGGTCTCGTAATGTGTTTCCGGTTATGGATCGGAGAGTCTTCATCTCGGAGGTTCGAGGTCGAGATTTTGTTTTGGAAGTATCTGCTCTTGCCTCAATCCCATAATCCGTGTAAATTCGATCACGCTAAATTGTCGTAGTCAACTTTATTTTTAATAACCGGACTGCCGGACGGTACAATTCAGTGTAGTGCACAAACGCTCTAAGAGAGGGTTATCGTAATAAACTGATAAGCATTAAAAAATTTGCGTAAAGTTTTACGAGCGCCCGTATTAGGACAAGGGGAACGCGCAAAATGTCAATCAGGCCTCCAAGCTCCAAGCAGTTGAGCGGAAGCACTGGACTGTATAATGATATAATTGTCCGGGTGTATCAATGGTGATATCATTCGTTCCAACGGGCAAACATTTAAAGGTCGGAGACGTATCCGTGCCGCTAAACTAGAGCGCACACACACAAGAATGCATGAACTAAAATTGCAACCTGGCAACCACGGATACAGTGAAAATTGCCAATCTGGCAATATAGTTCCAATATTTATCGTTCATCATATCGCTCACTTCTTTCAACGTCATAAATAAAAAAAAACTTGATTTTTCAGGAGATCGTTTTTAAAGTTTAAAAAAATAATAAAATGTATTAAAAATAAATAACAAGCCGCTTATTGAACTTTTTACTGTGCAACAGATCTTTTTAATTAAAACCTGAATGTTTTTTCTCCATTTGAAAATATTAAGTTTATTTAAAAAAAATAATTAAACAATACCGTTTCTTCAAAATGCAAAAACAACACTTCCTGCCCTGTAGCGGGTAAATATTAAGTTCAAAATATCCCGTTTTTGCTGGGTAGTACATTTTCTGGGCATTCCGAAAACATGCACAACTGAAAATTTAAGATTTTTGAAATATGACGTTGTTGAAAGGAGTGAGCGATATGTAATTAGTAGTAGGGTTAGCAATGAATATGGAGATTTTGATATGTTTAAATCAGCGTTGATATAATTGTCCGGGTGTATCAATGGTAATTCGGACCTCACATACTGATAGAAGAGTTTCTTCTCAATAAAAAGCTTCTTTCCATGTCACCAATAATAGATGTCTCTAGTAAAGTTCTAGTGATTCAAGAACAATGTTTAAAAAATTGGTTCATATATATAGAGCTTCCGAGAATTTTAGTAGTGTGGTTGTCAATAATGGGTAGAATTGGTGAATGTTACAGTGTGTAAAGTGATCACTTAAACCATCCTATGACGGTCGTCAGCCCCGTAAGTGCCCAGACTTCAGTAATCTTCTTCATCTTTGATGAGATGTCAAAAAATAATATGAAAACGATATAGACGCGATATGCGTTCGTAAAGACATTCGGCAGTACGTGGGAGAAATATAACAGGACGGGAATCGAAATGTGTATATATATATTTAAATAATAATATGTAATAATAAAATGTTGACTTGGGTGCGCCCACCATTATGAATCTCGTGTTAACAATGTTTACTTAACGTAGGAAGACTGATAGTGCGATGGTATCTGCGTGCAAAATACATAAATATACCCAATATGGACGCAAAGATAATTTAAAATACTACCTTATTTATTTTTTTACAAAAATGTTAATAAAATTTGTATATAACCACTCACCGAGATTTTTACGTCTACCGGTTTCGAGACGTACCCGTCTCTTCGTCAGGACAAACACTAACACAGCATGCAAAGAATACTACCCTTCACCACCATAGCACCATTTACACACTCAAAACTACACAAAATGTCGTAGTTTTGAGTGTGTAAATGGTGCTATGGTGGTGAAGGGTAGTATTGTTTGCATGCTGTGTTAGTGATTGTCCTGACGAAGAGACGGGTACGTCTCGAAACCGGTAGACGTAAAAATCTCGGTGAGTGGTTATATACTAATTTTATTAACATTTTTGTAAAAAAATAAATAAGTAAAAATGACTAACCACAAAGTAAATGCTTTAAATATTAATAATATTGAGAATAAAATACTACCTATCTACGAAATAAAAATATACATATCGCTCACTCCTTTCAAGAACGTCATAAATCAAAGAACTTGATTTTTCAGGAGATCGTTGTTAAAGTTTAAAAATATAACACAATGTTTTAAAAATAAATATCAAGCCACTTATTGAACTTTTTACTGTGCAACAGATCTTTTTAGGTAAAACTTGAAGGTTTTTTCTCCATTTGAAAAATATTTAGTATATTTCAAAAAATAATTAAACAATACCTTTTCTTCAAAATGCAAAACCAACACTTTCCGCCCTGGAGCGGGTAAATATTAAGTTAAAAATATGCAGCTTTTGCTGGGATATAGCACATTTTCTGGGCATTTCGAAAACATGTACAACTGAAAATTGTCGATTTTTGATTTATGACGTTCTTGAAAAGAGTGAGCGATATCTAAAGCATTTAAAAATATATTGTGTGGATAATAGAAATAGAGGAAGACCGGGGAAAACTTTGCATGATCAAGTAATCTAAATATGTGCTTATGAGTGAGTCGGTATAATTCGGAATAAATCGGATATCTGTCCGACATCGGATCCGTGATAGTCCATAATAAATTCTCACAAGAGGTGGTACAGTATATCATACACGATAAAGTGAAAGACATTGATACCATAAACCAGTGTTCCGCAAACATTTTCTATTCAAGATACACCAACCAAATTACGAATATTAATATAGGTGCATATTAACCATATTGTGGTAACATATTTAACATATCGCCCACTCCTTTCAAGAACGTCATAAATCAAAAAACTTGATTTTTCAGGAGAACGTTTTTAAAGTTTAAAAATATAGTACAATGTATTAAAAATAAATATCAAGCCACTTATTGAACTTTTTACTGTGCAACAGATCTTTTTTGGTAAAACCTGAAGGTTTTTTCTGCATTTGAAAAAACATTTAGTTTATTTCAAAAAATAATTAAACTACCTTTTCTTCAAAATGCGAAAAGAACACTTTCTGCCCTGTAGCGGGTAAATATTAAGTTAAAAATATGCCGCTTTTGCTGGGATATAGTACATTTTCTGGGCATTCCAAAAGTATGCACAACTTAAAATTGACGATTTTTGATTTATGACGTTCTTGAAAGGAGTGAGAGATATGTTTAATGCGAAATGTGGGCCTACTTAACTGGAAAGGGAGACATAATCTAACATTTCCACCATAATATTTTCCCCAATTCATTCACCGTGAAGCGCCCTTGAGGAATTTTTTTACGAAAATGGCGCTATATAAGTTATCCAAATTTATTATTATTATTATAGTGTGTGCCAACCAGGAACTTCTCAGCATTTGCTCATTGCTGGGAGGAAACCACGTAAAACTCCCTAAGACAAGCCTAACTGTTGACTATCGTCAACAGCCCTTCAGTCCCACTAAAAAAGGGTTCGGCATGAGTCCTAGCTTGGTTTATGGCATTGTTCCGCAAAGTGTGTAACGCGGCACACTGGTGTACTGGTGCCTGCGCTCAGTTAAGTAGTCTCACATTTCGCATTAAACATAATATGTTGAACATATTACCATAATATGGTATAAATATGAACGTTTGAAATTTCTTAATTTGGTAGGTGTATTGAATAGAAAAAAGTTTGCGGAACACTGTAGTACATAGTTACTAATAAAACGAAAGAAAAAACATCCAGTTTCGCGTTATTTTCCCCCTTTTACGTACATTGCTCACCACTTGGCCGTTCCAAATGTTTCATTTGATTTATACAATTAGCCTTAAAAGGGCCTTGGCGCTCCTAACAAAGCCCATTTGAAATGCATCGCATTGTTCCTCGCTCCATAGTGGGCAGTGGGCCGTTTGCACATTCTAGTGCAGCGCATTGAGGAGACTGCACTGATAACAGCGATACTTACATTGTTATAAGATCTTGGATCTTATAAGATGTCGGATCTGACAAGCCGAGAAGGACGTACGAATCAGAGTTTCCAGGTCAGATTACTGACACGACTACAAAGTATGACAAAATGATGCGATTGTAAAGATTCCTAAATTAGAATGACGTTATTGGTACGTGGATAAGAAAATACATATCGCTCACTCCTTTCAAGAACGTCATAAATCAAAAATCATCAATTTTCACTTGTGCACGTTTTCGGAATGCCCAGAAAATGTACTATATCCCAGCAAAAGAGGCATATTTTTAACTTACTATTTACCCGCTACAGGGCAGAAAGTGTTGTTTTTGCATTTTGAAGAAAAGGTTTTGTTAAATGATTTTTTTTAAATATACTAAATATTTTTCAAATGGAGAAAAAACCTTCAGGTTTTACCTAAAAAGATTTGCTGCACAGTAAAAAGTTTAATACGTGGCTTGATATTTATTTTTAATGCATTGTATTATATTTTTAAATATTAAAAACGTTCTCCTAAAAAATCAAGTTTTTTGATTTATGACGTTCTTGAAAGGAGTGAGCGATATGTCCACGGAAGCTAAACTGGCGGTTCACAGAGGAATGCTGGGACCAACACTGATGTATGAGAAGTGAAACATGAAATAGGCAAAGAAAGTATGAAAGCAGAGTGAACGTCGTTGCAATGCGTTCCCTGAGACGAATGTGTGGGAAATGGATGTAAGACGGAGTTTAAAATGAAGATTATAATGAATTGTAAGATACACGAATGTAAGGCTGAACTAGGGATAATTGGAAAGGTTAAAGGTCTTTACGGTGGTATGGACATGTGGCGGTAATGGATAACGAGAGAATAACTAAGAAAGTACATTTGCCAAATGGAACGGTTAAAAAAGACTTGGTACGACCAGATCAATCAGAACCTAAAATCGGGTGGTTTTGAAAGTAAACGTAATCGGAGGGCATGTATGACTAGATGTATGGATGTGAAGGAAGCTAGGAGTGCGTGTGTCAGACGAGTGAAGGATTTCGTTATAATAAATTATATAAATCTATAAATATAAACCAATAAATGAAATAATCAATAAATAATAAAAAAATAAATTAATCAATAAATGTTATAATTATTGTTAGTTTAATTTATAATACTTTGTATAGAGTGATTTCAAATAAACATATCGCTCACTCCTTTCAAGAACGTCATAAATCAAAATATAGGGCAGAAAGTGTTGTTTTTGCATTTTGAAGAAAAGGTATTGTTTAATTATTTAATTTATTATTAGATTAAAACCAATATTTTTAACTTTTCCACTTTTTTATTTGACCAGCGACCGGGTTTCGTCGTTACCGACATCATCAGACTGGTTACCAGTCTGATGATGTCGGTAACGACGAAACCCGGTCGCTGGTCAAATAAAAAAGTGGAAAAGCTAAAAATATTGGTTTTAATCTAATAATAAATTAAAAATGCAATTCCATCACGAAGTGTCAGTGGATAATATAAATCTGTTTAATTATTTTTTTAAATGTATATATTAACCATATCCGCTCCCTAGGTGGAGCATATGGAGTCCACAAACTGTCTCCAGGCTTTTCTGTCGGCTGCCAGCTCCCTTGCATCCTCCCAAGTCAGATCCGCGTCCCGAAGTTGTCGGCAGTTCTCTGACGAGAACTGCCGACGAATTGTCAGCAGTGGTCGTCCTGGGCGGCGCGAACCTGATGCCTTGTAAAAGAGGCAAGCTTGATGGCGGCTCTCAGGAGGCATGCGGAGTACATGGCCAAGCCAACTGAATCGCCTTTTCTTGACGACAGTTGTGACCAAGATTTGCTGCGTCCTACGCCTTATCTCTTCATTCCTCACAAAGTCAAACCACCGCACGCCTAAGATTCTCCGCAAACACCTGTTCTCAAAGCTTAGTACACGGCTGCTCTGGGCCCTTGTAAGGTGCCATGTTTCACAGCCGTATAAGAGAACAGGAGCAATGCAGGCATTGTATAGGCGGCATTTGGTTTTCACCGAGTATAAATCCGATCTCCAGACAGCCTTCATACTGTTAAATGTACTAAATATTTTTCAAATGGAGAAAACACATTCAGGTTTTACCTTAAAAGATCTGTTGCACAGTAAAAGGTTCAATAAGTGGCTTAATATTTAATTTTAATACATTTTATTTTATTTTTTTAAACTTTAAATACGTTCTCCTGAAAATATGATGTGATGTGATGTGACTAGATGTATGGACGTGAAGGAAGCTAGCAGTGTGTGTCAGGACAGACGAGTGTGCACGATAATGTGCATACCGTATTCGCAATACATTTCTATGCGTATTACATGACTGCCATAAGTAAACAAACTTATCTAAATCCTCACACAATGGGAATATGACTGATATGGTCATGTCAACAATTACACCGATAGTCACATTATAATGCATACTACTTCTACTTGCTATATCAAAGCAATGGATCTTTGTCAGACGGGAGGAATATCTAATTTAACATACTCAACCTATAAAAGATTGTATAAGACTCGTTTTGTGTTTATAACACACGATATGATTAATATTTTCATCCATCATTTTCTTTTGGAAAATTCGCCTTCAAAAAACGTTATTTTCGTAAGTTGGCAATCAATGACGTCACAGAAACGATGGGGTTATTATAATGTTGGTGTCATTGCTAAATTATTGGCCGCTCTATTTGTTGATGTCTATGGTCCACTCTCCCACTCCCTCCTCCCCTCATATTTGTATAACACAAATGGTAGTGTAGTGGTAAACAAACAATCCACACCACTACTATTACAGCTCTATAAACCATAGACAATAAACCATATGACGTCATAAAACGTTCGATGACGGAAATTTGATGACGTACGCGAACGCACGTTTTTCGTTTTATTCAAATATCTAAAGTTTAAACTTTCCTATCTCCCTTAGTTCTCTACAGATTTCAATAAGAATGTCACCGATGGTCTTGTGATTTTTCATATTAATTTATTAGCCAATAATCACGTTACGTTAACTCATTACCGGAACACTACAAATGTGGAGGTCCTCAACAAAACGTTACATTTACATTATAAACGATTTTTAGTAATCAGGAATTCTAGCTTGTAAAATTGTCACGTTTTGGTGCGATTTCTCTACAGATTTCAATAAGAATGTCACCGATAGTCTTGTGATTTTTCATATTATTTTTTTAGATAATAATCACACATCGTTATATTTATCCATTGTCAAATTGACGTTCCGTGAACGAAATAAAGTTATTAATGTTTTTTAATAAATCAATAAATTATTATGTTTTCTTTTTGTATTAAAAGCATTAATAACTTTGTTTGATAAGTGTTTATAAAAGTGGTATTACACAAAGTTAACAATGGATGATAAGAAGAGTGTTTAAATTATTATGTCATGCAGTCGCGTATTTCGTTGTTGTTTACAATCGATCGTGTTAGCTGAATGTAAAACGAACTATCACACTATTTCCACGATCCGCCAATTCTCGAAATAGCGCTGCCAGGTTGCAATTCTGAAATGAAAAATACCGGGTGGTCCGCCATATGCATTCGTGAAGACGTTCGTATGTGTACGTGTACTACACCGCACATGAGATAAGGAGAAAAAAACAACTCGTAAGTAATGTGCGGTGACGTAAGACGCCGATTATATTATGTTTAGTGTAGTGTACGAAGGACGGTACATGGAACGGTTTGGGCCGAAATAAAAATAGCATTTTGTTTGTGATGACGATGAGTAACACTTTACGCTTTACTTTCCGTTCCGAGTTCTCTAAACTAAAGTGCACACAAAGCGTTACGACGCGTCGATAGTAGAGTGGAGACGGGTGATGAGTCCACACAGTGTGTACTACCATGTAGCGCTGGTTTTCACATTTCCTGCGATCAAACACTACAATTGTGGAGGTCCTCGCCAAAAAGTCGCATTTAGTATATTGCACAAAATGCAAATCTGTTCTGTTTACTGTATTCTATCAAAATCTTAATTAAAGTTGCGACAAAACGTGACCAATCAATCCTGTGGTAAACCAATATGAAATCATTAAATCGCACCAAAACGTGACAATTTTACAAGCTAGAATACCTGATTACTAAAAATCATTTATAATGTAAATGTAACGTTTTGTTGAGGACCTCCACATTTGTAGTGTTCCGGTAATGAGTTAACGTAACGTGATTATTGGCTAATAAATTAACATGAAAAATCACAAGACTATCGGTGACATTCTTATTGAAATCTGTAGAGAACTAATGGAGATATGAAGGATTAAACTTTAGATATTTGAACGAAACGAAAAACGTGCGTTTGCCTACGTCATCAAATATCTGTCATCGAACGTTTTATGACGTCATATGGTTTATTGTCTATGGTTTATAGAGCTGTAATAGTAGTAGTGTGAATTGTTTATTTACCACTACACTACCATTTGTGTTATACAAATATGATGGGAGGGGGGAGTGGGAGGGGGGAGTGGGAGAGGGGAGTGGGAGGGTGGACCATAGACATCAACAAATAGAGCCGCCAATAATTTAGCAATGACACCAACATTAAAATAACCCCATCGTTTCGGTGACGCCATTCATTGCCAACTTACGAAAATAACGTTTTTTCGAAGGCGAATTTTCCACAAGAAAATGATGAATGAATATTTTAATTATATTGGCTGTTATAAACATAAAACGAGTCTAATACAATCCTTTATATGTTGAGTATGTTAAATTAGATATTCCTCCCGTCTGACAAAGATCCATTGCTATTGCTATTAGCAAGTAGAAGTAGTATACATTATAATGTGACTATCGGTGTAATTGTTGACATGACCATATCAGTCATATTCCCATTGTGTGAGGATTTAGATAAGTTTGTTTACTTATGGCAGTCATGTAATACGCATAGAAATGTATTGCGAATACGGTATGCACATTATCGAGCATACTCGTCTGTCCTGACATACACTGCTAGCTTCCTTCACGTCATAATTTCACCATCACAATATTAATTTTTATGTTTTTTTTTAAACAATAAAATACAACTTAGTAGACTCAAAAAATCTGTGTTTGATTTAACAATTAAAACATAAATTTATTGATAATGCTTATCTCAGCCTTGCATTCTTTGCTTATATCGTACGAGCACTACGATAGTAGCGCCGCACCTTTGCAGCGCTACAATCGAACGCACACATTATCAGCGAACGCTACATTTTCTACACCAGTATTTCCCACCACTAATGGAGGCATTCAAACATTCTGGACGCTGGCGGCCGCGGGGCTGTCACTCCCATAACGGGCAAAACTGGTTCCTCGCGATGCTGTCTGCAGTCGGCTGCAACGCGAGCTTAACCGGAAACCCGAGATTAGCCCGAGAAAATCTCGTGAGGAAATCTCAACTGGACAGTTATCTTTCGATCCGATAGATACGTCGCTGCTG
Source organism: Brachycentrus maculatus (assembly GCF_059751285.1). Taxonomy (NCBI): domain Eukaryota; kingdom Metazoa; phylum Arthropoda; class Insecta; order Trichoptera; family Brachycentridae; genus Brachycentrus; species Brachycentrus maculatus. Next base: position 592,067 of record NW_028280803.1, read on the forward strand.
GATCGGGAAGGTCGCATTTCTTTCGGGCGCTCTCGCCATTTAAAAAAAAAGCAACAATAAATAATTATATTATTTTTGACATCTCATCAAAGATGAAGAAGAATATGGAAGTCTGGGCATTTACGGGGCTGACGACCGTCATAGGCTGGTTTAAGTGATCACTTTACACACGTGTAACATTCACCAATTCTACCCATTATTGACAACCACACTACTCAAATTCTTGGAAGTTCTGTATATATGAACCAATTTAGAAACCTTGTTCTTGAATCACTAGAACTTTTGTAGAGACATCTATTGGTGAGATGTAAAGAAGCTTTTTATTAAGCAGAAACTCTTATATTAGTATGTGAGATCCGAATCCTGGATTATAATCACACACATGAGAAACGCCAGAAAATACCATTTTCATTTTTATTATTTAAGCTTATAATTTGACCAGACAATTTATTTACAAAATTTTGAGTGTGTCCAAATACTTGTTCACAAAATCTGGATTATCTCCAATTACAGGAGTTATTTTCATATTATTTTTGTCAAAAATAATATGAAAATAACTCCTGTAATTGGAGATAATCCAGATTTTGTGAACAAGTATTTGGACACACTCAAAATGTTGTAAATAAATAATTGTTTTTTTTTTTAATTTTTTTTTATTTATATTTTTATTTTATTTGAAAATTGAAAAATTTGTTTAAGTACGAAATCACATAAGTAGAGAATTTACTATATATAACTAACTAACTAACTAACTAACCATCACGCCGCTTCCCCGCAGGGGTAGGCAGAGAGAATCGAACGCCACACCACTCTGTCTTTGCAAACATTCTTTGCCTCTTCTACATTCATGCATCTCCTCATACATACCCGAGACTATTACGACTCCTGACCCGGCCGCTTTCAAGTATTTGACATACCTGACTGTGCCAAGTTTTCCTCGGTCGTCCTCTGCTTCTTTTTCCAACTACATTCGCCCCATAAATTTGTTTAACCGTTCTTTCTTCACTCATACGCTCCACATGTCCAAACCATCTCAACACACCTTTCTTAAATTTTTTTTAAGTGGTTTTCCGTTTTATAATTAAAATGTAACTTTGTTTTAAAATCACTTTTGACTTTGACTGCTAATCAATACAAAAAAATAAAGCCACTTGAGATCTAGCCAAGCTCCTTTGCCTAACCGTCAAAATATATTGAATATTGTTAGATAGATAGTGTTTTAGTATTAATTAGTCTTGATAAAGAAGCAATTAGCTTCGAAACCGGTAGATATAATAATTATATATAAAACCTATAGACGAAAACATTTTAAGGAAGAGGAACAATACTAGAGACAATAGAAAATAGAAGAGGAAAGATGATAGAACATCCTGTGGGATAGTAACGACATAATCGCTAAATAATAGAAGGAAATATTCAATTTCATTTCAAATCCTTTATCCGCACCCCAATGGTGCATAGGGCACTGTGTCATATAAACGCAGTGTTATCTTGATCGTTTTACACATGAAAGACAGAGTGGTGTGGCGTTCGATTCTCTCTGCCTACCCCTGCGGGGAAGCGGCGTGATGGTTAGTTAGTTAGTTAGTTAGAAAAGGTGATCAGCCCTCCGCTTCAGGTACCAGTCCATGGTAATATTGAATAAATATTACAGTGAAAAAATCACTTATATTTATTTTACGCCCCTTGGGAATCGAACCCGGGACCTCCAGAACGGTAGCCGAGCGTGCTGACCATTACACTACGGAGGCGGACATTATAATTAATAATAAATAATAATAATAAAACCCTTATCCGCACCCCAGTGGTACATAGGGCACTGTGTCATATAAACGCAGTGTTATCTTGATCGTTTTACACATGAAGGAAAGGTGATCAGCCCTCCGCTTAAGGTACCAGTCCATGGTAATATTGAATAAATATTACAGTGAAAAAATCACTTATATTTATTTTACCCCCCTTGGGAATCGAACCCGGGACCTCCAGAACGGTAGCCGAGCGTGCTGACCATTACACTACGGAGGCGGACATTATAATTACGATATAATAAAATATTTATAGTGATTTTAAAACAAAGTTACATTTTGATTACAAATAATTATTGTTCATTGGCTAATTTGAGAGAATACTGGGTCCATCATGTAAAAATACTAATATTTTATTTATTGTTTCGGCATTAACTTTGTGGTAAGACATGTTACAATAATTAAAGAAAACACTTCGTTTTTTACCACTTGAGTTTAATTATAGACTACATGTTTCAGAAAAAAATACTAACACAGACACTTCGTGGAATGCTCTTAAATGAATGCAAAAATCTAGTTTAATAATTTAATGGTGAAAGTTACACAAGTTTATAAAGTGATCTCTTAAGCCAGCCAAATGCCAAGTCGTAAGCTCTTTAATGCTCAGCCTTTCGCTTTCTTTCATATAAAAAACACAGATGTTTTATATCAAATTGATACACCTATAATATTGAGATGAATTCTATTAGAATTTATAAAATAAATATTCATGTATGGACAAGGAATTTGAAGAAAATAAACATTAAATATGTCGGTTGAAGGTCGCAAATATCGCTCACTCCTTTCAAGAACGTCATAAATAAAAAAACGTGATTTTTCAGGAGAACGTTTTTAAAGTTTGAAAATATAATACAATTTATTAAAAATAAATATCAAGCCACTTATTGAACTTTTTATTGTGCAACAGATCTTTTTAGGTTAAACCTGAAGGTTTTTTCTCCATTTGAAAAATAAATAGTTTATTTAAAAAAAAAATAAACAATACCTTTTCTTAAAATACAAAAACAACACTTTCTGCCCTGTAGCGGGTAAATATTAAGTTGAAAATATGCCTCTTTTGCTGGGATATAGTGCATTTTTTGGGCGTTTCGAAAACATGTATAACTGAAAATTCACAATTTTTGTTTATGACGTTCTTGAAAGGAGTGAGCGATATATGAATTCGACATCAAGCAAACGAATACTTTACATAACACGAAATAAAAACAGTAAATAATATAAGTATTATGGTGTGTCATTATGCACGTATTATTTTTGAATGCTCAAATCCCAAAGCTGTACCCAACATGTGTGTACCTACCGGGTGACCAGAACAATCATTCTACTTCTACTATTACCATCACGCAGGGGTAGGCAGAGAGGATGGAACGCCACGCTCGTCTGTCCTGATACTTCTAGCTTCCTTAACATCCGTACGTCTAGTCATACATGCCCTCCGGTTACGTAGACGTTTGACACCAAAAGATTTAAGTTCTGATCGACCTAAGTCTTTTTCTGCCGTCTTCGTCCTGTTCTTCCCCTGTTCTTCGTTCACTTTTGCAAATATACTTTCTTAGTCATACTCTCGTTATCCATTCGCTCTACGTATCCATACCACCTAAATGACCTTTTCTTAATCTTTTTAATCATCTCTACCTTAGGCGTACATTCCATTCTGACACGAATACCACCTTGTTCAAAAAGTTTCCGGAATTTATTCAAGAAATTAAAAATACAAGATTATTAATCAAAATCGATATTATGCTATAATAACGCTTACAGAGCTTTAATGAAATTACCCCGAGTGGTATGTTTGCCACAGCGCGCCTACCACATTGGGATGGCCTGTTAAGGCACCGAGTGGCAGGATTCCGGGAGAGGCTGATGAAGAGCTCCAACCTCATCATAAAGCGGCTTGTGGAGCACAGATGGGGGCTGGACATGTGGCGGCACTGGAGCACAGTGCTGCCGCATGTCCAGCCAGCGAGCTGATCTTCATCTACATCTCTCCAAATGTATTATTATTATTATTTTTCTTCTTTTTTCTCTTTCACTCTCTTATTTGTTTATTATTTTTAATTTCGTTGTTTAAAAAAATGCCACTACGTTCATCATCGTTGACGGACTCACAGCCACTTTTGAAACGTTCGTGCCACAGGTAAACGACTCTTTTCTTCAGAGTATCGTTGCCAAAATATTTTTCTAACATTTTCAATGTCGTCCTGCCAATGAAACCGTTTATAACGCAAAATTTAATACAAACTCGTTATTGCGAATTCCATTCCACCTGATAAAAAAGGACAATTTGAGGAGACATACATAGAAAAAATCTCAGCATTAAAACGGTAAAATAAAAGTGCGATCGTTTTCGCGTCACCCTGTGCAAGTCTCGTGATTTGGCTTTAGCTCGGCGGGATATTTATCCCGCCGAGATTTCTCCAGCGTTTCGGTTATTCCAGCAATTCGGTCGTCTTGCGCCTTGCCCTTGTGTGTGTGTGTGTGTCCCTGGGAGCTGGGATCTGGGATCCGGGCACATGTGGTCGCTGCCATGTGTTCCAGCAGGACAACAGCCGACTTGTCTACATGAATCCCATGTTACGGTCCCTAAATCATTGCTATTTTCCTTATTAACTAACTAACTAACCATCACGCCGCTTCCCCGCAGGGGTAGGCAGAGAGAATCGAACGCCACACCACTCTGTCTATGCAAACATTCTTCGCCTCTTCTATATTCATGCATCTCCTCATACATACCCGACGATTATTACGACTCCTGACCCGGCCGCTTTCAAGTATTTGACATACCTGATTATGCCAAGTTTTCCTCGGTCTTCGTCTGTTAAAAATAAATCTTTCTTGGATTTATTTTGCAGTTGGCGGGAATCGAACCCGCGACGCCATTTTTGCAGTCGAGCATCTACTAAATGTCTACATTCGACATGGTCAATATGAGGAAACCATGGTAACTGATACACACACATGTTCCATAAGCACGACTTGATGACCTCGTTCACTTTACCAAACCGAATGCCACGCACTCCACAATTTAATCGATTCGTTAAGGCATCAGAATAATCTTCAGAGATCCAATCGCGTCAGTCAAAAAATACTTCTTCAATTGAACGCTTTCGTTTATCAGACGAATATATTGTGACCACATAACTGACATCTAGACAGCGAATGATCAATCGAATTAAGGAATCTCAAATATACAATTTAGTACAACATTTTGAGTGTGTCCAAATACTTGTTCACAAATCTGGATTATCTCCAATTATAGGAGTTATTTTTCATATTATTTTTTAACATCCCATTAAAAATGTAAAATAACATGGAAGTCTGGGCATTTACGGGGCTGACGACCGTCATAGGCTGGTTTAAGTGATCACTTTACACACGTGTAACATTGACCAATTCTACCCATTATTGACAACCACACTACTCAAATTCTTGGAAGTTCTGTATATATGAACCAATTTTGAAACATTGTTCTTGAATCACTAGAACTTCACTATTGTTTCTAGTAAGGTTCCCTTTTCTTAAATTTTTTCCATCCAGCTTGGTATTTCCATCTTTCTCCACAAACACCACATCTTATACGCTTTCAATATTTATACTTACATATGCTCGTATGAGTATGATGAAAAAAAAAACACTAAACTGTCTTATTCTCCATTTTTTCTTTAAGCCGGGATAATCGATAGCCTTTGAAACTTCTTTTTCCAACTACATTCGCCTCATAAATTTGTTTAACCGTTCTTTCCTCATTCATACGTTCCACATGTCCAAACCATCTCCACACACCTTTCTTAATTTTATCGATAATGCTCATCTCAGCCTTGCATTCTCTCCTTATTTCACCATTCGAACATCTATGAAACATCGTTTTGCCACACATTCGTCTGTGGGATTACGGGTTCGAATATAAACTCATTATGAATAATACTACAGTGGTAAAAAAACAAGTGTTTTATTTATAATTTATTTTAATGTTGGTTGAACGAAATTTAATGCCGATTTGATTGGCCACACGAAAAATAGTTAAATAATTGAGTACGCGATAAGGCAGTGACGAAAACTTAGTTCAAAACAACCATTCGACAAATAGACGAAAAATTCTAGAGCAAAGGCAATGAAGATAAGCTTTTATAGATAATTCGTCGACCCGGAACAGGAACATGTCTTTATCATTTTTACAAATGGCCATTGAAGTACTGTAAAATAGGGATGCGAGTAACGATAATTATTCGGTTATTCGTTAGGTATCCGCTGCAATATTTTGAGTGTATCCAAATACTTGTTCACAAAATCTGGATTATCTCCAGTTACAAGAGTTATTTTCATATTATTTTTGGACATCTCATCAAAGATGAAGAAGAGTATGGAAGATAATGATAATAATGTTTCAAAATTGGTTCATATATATAGAACTTCCAAGAATTTGAGTAGTGTGGTTGTCGATAACGGGTAGAATTGGTGAATGTTACACGTGTGTAAAGTGATCACTTAAACCAGCCTATGACAGTCGTCAGCCCCGTAAATGCCCAGACTTCCATATTCTTATTAAGCTTTGATGAGATGTCAAAAAATACCTTGGTTTATGTTTCCTTCCAGGTTTAGGTGTCTAACTAACTAACCATCATACCGCCTCTCCGCAGGGGTAGGCAGATAGAATGGAACACCACATCACTTTGTCTTTGCAAACAATATTCACCTATTCCACATTCATGAGTCTCCTCATACATACCCGCCGATTATTCTGACTCCTGACCTGACCACATTTAAGTATTTGAAATCATGTCCAGTTGTTCTCGGTCTTCCTCTGCTTCATTACCAGTCACACTTGCTTTATAAATTTGTCTTTCTATTCATTCTTCACTCATTCGATTCACATGCACAAACCATCTCAACACGCCTTTCTTAATTCTATCGATAATGCTCATCTCAGCCTTGCGTTCTTTCCTTATATCACTATTCGCACATCAATAATAAAACATTTTAACGCAAATTCGTCTGAGAGATCGCATTTCGACTGCGTTCAGTCTACATTCATCCATCTTTTGCCAACTCCATGCTTCACATATGTATTTAACTACACTTAGTTCTCATAACTAGTAAGCGTCCGGGGGTGATGTTTTCTGCACTGATTAGCTTTGAATAATCGAATCCAAAAACCGAATCCAGTTATGACTTATTTTTAAAAAGTCGAAACTGAATTCGATCGCCCATGCCTACCGCAAAACACTATACTACGAGTTTCTAAACATTTTAATAACGCAAGTCCGACAAATTATTATCTATAAATCAGTTAATTCTAATTATTTCGTATTTTTAATTTGACATATATATTTAAATTCTTAATTTAGTATCTACGTATTTTTTAAGAAGGTCGGCGATATGATTGCAAAAATAAAACTTCAATATATAAGAAAGGAATGTAAGGCTGAACTAGTGATAATTAAAAATATTAAGAACAGCGCTTTAAGGTGGTATGGGCATGTAGAGCGAATGGATAACGAGAGAATGACAAAGAAAATATATGTGGCGAATTCAAGCGGGGGAACAGAACGAAGACGGCCGAAAAAGACTTGGCACGATCAGATCAATCAGAACCTAAAATCTGGTGATGTCAAAAGTCTGCGTAATCGGAGGGCATGTATGACAAGATTTATGGATGTGAAGGAAGCGAAGAGTGTATGTCAGGACAGAAGAGTGTGGCGTTCCATCCTCTCCGCCTACGGCCGAATGGTAGTAGTAGTAGTAGTTATATAGCAGCTTCTCTTCTACTGACCTCGCGCACAGTGGTGCATAGGGCACTGCATGAAATGGACCCAATCTTAACTTGATCGTTAATTATACATCAGATTTAGAATTTTATTTTAAATATAATTACAAATCACTATTTAAAGCAAATATATTGATATAATGACGTCACCGAGATATAACCGAAGATAACCGAGAACTGTGATCGGCATCCTTTGTAGTCGTATTTTCGTATGTCAGTCCAGTGATATTCAAACTGCGGTGCGCGATTGATATCGAGAGGTGCATAGCAAGAAAAATTTAGAAACATATCTCATAGAAATGTCAATTTATTTTGAGGGAACATTTTCGATAACTCATCTAACATAAAAGTAGACCATTTCTCGACACAACATCGTAAATGCAAGGCTGGTAAATATCGTTTTTAATTTATGTATTACTTAGTAAATACCACTTTTTCTTAAAATCTACTGTGACACGTGTTTCCGGATGTTTTCAGATACGGTGTTTGAAAATGATGCGGAATGCATTAAAACACGTCACAGTAGATTTTAAGAAATGGTGGTATTTACTAAGTAATACATAAATTAAAAATTGATAGATTTTACCACAAAGTGACTGCCGAATCAATGAAAGAAAATATCGTTTTGTTTAAGTAATTTTGCTCAAAATAAATGCATGCATTTGCGATGTTTTGCTGGGAAATATGGTTGTACATTGGTAAATTTAACGTTAGTATTGTCGAATGCACAAAGTATATATATTTAAATTTCACCATATTCTACCACAAGTTGTGTACTATTTTCTTTGAACAATTTGTGCATATCATAAGAGCATTAATAATTCTCTTTATATAAAAAGTTATTTCATGTTTATTTGTTTCCTCGAAATGATACCAAAATTGCTGCTTTCAATATATATTTTACCATTGTATATTTTATATTTCTTACTACTACTATTACCATCACACTTTTTTACTGCAGGGGTAGGCAGAGAGGATGGAACGCCACTCTCGCCTGTCCTGACATGCTTCCATCTACGGGTTTGAAGTTACTTGACCTTTAACACGGCCAGATTTTAGGTTCTGATTGATCTGGTCGTGCTTTTTTTGGCCACCCTCGCTCTGTTCAAATTTGCCGAATAAACTTTCTTAGCCATTCTCTCGTTAGCCATTCGTTGTTGTTTTCTTAATATTTTCAATCATTCCTAGTCCAGCCTTTCACCCTTTCTAATTAATATCTTCATTTTCATATCAACGCATTCGCCTGAGGAAACGCATTTAAACGGCGTTCACTCTGCATTCATCCTTCCTTTGCCAGTTCCATGTTTCGCTTCCATACATCAGTGTCGGTACAAGCACTCCGTTGTGAACCACCAGTTTGGCTTCCATGGACATATTTTTATTTGCAATCACTCTGTTCAAAGCAACATTATTTTATTCCCTGCATTCACTCTTCTCTCAATGTCTGTATCCAACAAAAAAAACTCTAAAAGAGTGTTTATTGTAACTGCAGACAGTTGGTAGAATTCCATATAGAATTTTTGGGTAATCTATCCAAAATAAAACAAGGTTTGTAGGATTGAATCCTACATTTATTTATGCATATGTTAATACGTGACGCGTTTCGTCTTCTTAGGACATTATCAAACACATATGAGTGTTTGATAATGTGCTAAGAAGACGAAACGCGTCAAGTATTAACACATACATAAATAAATGTAGAATTCAATTCAACAAACCTTGTTTTATTTTAAATATATTACCCAACAATTCTAAAAAAGTATTTGTTTTGTAATACTCGTACAAATGTATAATTAAACAAATATACGTAACTGATCTCTTAAATTTTCAAATATATATATTAAAAAAATCGGGTTAAGACGCAACTGAATTTTGGAACCAATTTTTTAAAAGAAAATAGTACTTGTTTTGTAATACTCGTATAAATGTATAATAAAACAAATATACGTAACTGTTCTCTTAAATTTTCAAATAAATATATAAAAAATCGGGTTTAAGACGCAACTGAATTTTAGAACCATTTTTTTTTAAAGAAAAAAGAACTTTTGTTGTCCGTAAAATGAGGTACTTTCAAAAACGTTTGAGAACCCCTGTGCAGAGTGCATAGAACTTGGGTCTGCGTGACTAACAGCTTGCCGGTCGGAGTTTTATCGAGAAAGCTTCCCTCCATACAGAAATACCCGCCTGTAAATTATCGCAGTTCCGAGTATTCCGGGACCCATAGCGGGGACAAAAAGGAAAAATAATACCCATAACGAACCAACCAAACAAAAATCTCAACGCTTTCATTCATAAAATAATAGGTCTGAAACTCGACCAGAAAAAAACGTTAAATTATTATTTAATTTTAATTTTTTTTAAATGTATAAAATAGCAACTATATACATAAAACACTCTCCTTACCATCCGTTGTTTACATTGTGTAATACCACTTTTTTAAACACTTATTTGTGACTACCGGTTTCGGAAAATCATCCCATCCTCAGGTCATTAAAATCAAAATAAAATTATAACATTAAAATTATTAAAATGAAAATAAAATTATTACGATTTGACATTTGTATAAAAAAAAATTGTAAGAGAGAAAGACGACAAATGAATCACAATGCGAATATTTTCAAAAGTGGACTCAAAATAAAATTTTGTTGGTTATTTATTATGTCCGCCTCTGTGATGTAATGGTCAGCGTGTTTAGCTGCCGTGCTGGAGGTCCCGGGTTCGATTCCCAGGGGGGGTGAAAATAAATATTAGTGATTTTGCACTGTAATATTTATTTAATATTACTCTGGACTGGTTCCTGAAGCGCAAGAGTGATCACCTTGCCTTAATGTAAGTAATTATCAAGATGACACTGCGTCAATTCGATGCAGTGCCCTATGCACCATTGGGTGCGGATAAGGGTTATAAGTAAGTAAAGTAATTTATTATGGGTAAGTCTTTATTGATTGCTTCCTTATTTCTAACTTTTCAAGATTATCTAAACAAAAACCAGTTTTATTTACATGTAAAATTTCTATACCTGTTGATTTATTACAATTATGGTCTTTATAAGGTGATTAGCAAATTCTGAAAAATTATTATTATTAATGCCCAGACTTCCATATTCTTCTTCATCTTTAACGAGATGTCAAAAAATTATATGAGAAATAACTCCTTTAATTGGAGATAATCCAGATTTGTGAACAAGTATTTGGACACACTCAAAATGTTATTGTAAAAAATACTGTTGCGAATACGCCAAATCAAAATATTTTTCGAATATTGGTATCCTTTATTTCGAATTAGCGAGGTTTGCATAAAATTTTGTATCAAAATACGAAATACCTTCGCGCATTATTTCGTATATACAAAAACACCGTATTTTTTACTAATTTTCTAAATAAAAATCGAAATTTTTCCGAATTTTGGTGTCAATTATGTCGAAATTAGGTTTTACTGCATAAACTTTTGTATAAAAATACGTCGAAATATCGTCGCGCATTATCTGTATATGAATATTTTTTTTCTAATTTGCTAGATAAATATGTAAATATTTTTTGAATATTGGTATCTTTTATTTCGAATTAACGAGGTGTTAATGTATAAAATTTTTGCTACATAAAAATACGAAATATCGCCGAAACATAGTCATGCATTCCTTTGTACATATTTTTTTTCTAATTTGCGAAACAATAATATTTTTTTTTTGGAAAATTGTTCTCTTTTATTTCGAATTAACGAGGTCTCACTGTATATAATTTCGTTGAATTTCCGTAAAAGTACGAATCTATATATATTTTAAAGGCTTCAAATTCGTAGTTGATATTGGTTTATTTGCGTACTTAATTTATTTCTAAATTTGTACCTAAATATTGTGGGAATATGTCGTTGACGACAAAAGATCACTAGAAATTATTTGAAGTACATACCTGAGTAATTTTGACAGTAATAAAAAATAGCAACTATGTTTGAGTCGCGTAATTCGATATTCGATTTTCCTGAATTTCGAATTAAGGATCTTTTACTTTGCAACCTTTCAGAATCAAAATTGTATAAGATTTCCAAGCGAATTCGCATGCAGCGACATCTACCGAGATTATTGTAAAGCTAATAGCAGAAATCATCTATTTTTGTACGAGATATTTTTTCGGAATTATTAACACATACCAGTATTTACAGGAATATTCAAAATATTGTAATTTAATTGTCAAATTTAGGTATATTGTTTTAAAGATTGAATTTGGGTTTTAATAGATTGGGATTAACACCTTAACATATTTGTTTCTCCCAAATTAGTTTATGCAAAAGTTTTATTTTATAAGAATTTGTGTATTTTTTTAATAAAAACATTGTATTCATAAATGTATTCTTAATAACAAAGAGACACAGTTCATTGAGTTTTAAATGTTAATAATATTTTCTCCACCACATGTAACTCCTTTAAAATAGTATATAAAGGGTAGAGGACCAATATTTGTGTGCTCATATCGTAGTCATACAGGAGAAAGTGACCAAGTGCATTGTTTAACAAAAACGTGATCATTGACTATTTGCTATCTTACTAGCTTAATATTGCCCTGAAAAAATCCCAAAGGATTTTAAACTTGGAAGTATAATATATTGACTTGTTAAAAATGACTAACTGCATTGGTGTTTATTTTCTTGCCAAGCAAAAGTGACTTAAATGGCCCTCCTGAACATTTTACGTTTTGTTAGTTAGTCATTTTCTCCTGTACGACTACGATATAGAAAATAATTTAAACTTAATACATCGCGCTCTTTGTCCTTTGAGTTTCAGCACTGAGTATTATTTGATCAGTTTGGTGACGTGTTTTCTTTGTGTTTATACTCAGTACTGTTAAGAAGCGAAACATCGTGCTTCACTCAATTTATTGGCATCGCTTTGCTCTTCTTACCCTTATAATTTTTTTATAATTTTGCAAATAAATAATTGATCTTTATTTGCATGTTTCCCTCTTCCTCATCATCAGTGTTCCAGTACCATAAGTCTCTACAATATTGTTCGCAGGAAGCGCTTAAAATTGTCTTTTACATACTGTTGGTAGAGAGCGGGAGATGCTTGTAAGCGTTCTATTTGCTTACTTTTAGTAGAGCGCGAGAGATGCTAAGAAATATTGTACAGATGTGAATTTGGTATGCGGTTACTTGTGATTAGTATACCGAGGGTCGGGCGGCAGACTGCGAGTATAATTAGGGTCAGGGTTGATGAAAAAACTGCCCGACAACAATGTGTTTTGAGTGGTTCCACTGAAGCTCTAAGTTGCTGTTTAGAGCAACTGCAGACAAATCGCCATGATGATTGGTAACCTTCAGTGTGGAGTGGCACAATAAATTGGATTGGGGGCCAATAACTGGGAAGAGGTAGAAATAATGACAGCCCGGGTCACCCTATATCTCTTTAAAACGGAATAGATTTTTGAGTCACTTACTTGCGCTGGATATGGGAAAGGGAAGTGAGGGCCGAGCGGAGTTGCGACAGCCGAGTCTCCCACAGCGCCAGCTGGTCTGATCCTCCACCAGCCGCCCTCGCAGACCCTGCCAGACTCTCATACTCCTCCACCTGAATGAACAAGTTGGGCTATGGCAATTATCTGACCCTGCCAGACTCTTGTATCATTATAATTTAATCTTTACTATTATAGTCTTAGAGACTAATAAAAAAATGTTTTTCTTGCTTTACTTTTCACCTGTAGATGAAAAAATCTGTAGTTTTCAAAATTAGTTGTGTGTAATGAAATAAAACTCATTAAGTGGTATAATACAATCGTTATTATTTTTTTTAAATGGCCAACTTTTAAAATATACTACAACTCTTGAATATACTACAACTCTAAAATATACTACAAATATAAAATAATCCAATATTTTTAGAAAAAATATTCCATTTTTGTGAAAAAGCATGAAAAGTTATGTTATATCAGCATTGAATTATTTATACAAAATACTTGTTCACAATGAAAATGTCGTTTATGTTAAATTTTAAGCAAAAATATTAGTTATAAGGAGAACTTTCACAAATAGAAACTCAACTTACTTTGTTGAGTACATCCTTGTAGTCTTTGATGATTGGGACCTCTTCTCCTTTGCTGTCGATATGGTTGACTATCACAAATCTGGCCCCGGCCAACCAGAGTTCCAACTCGGCGATTGCTCCCCTCACGACGGCTTCTTGCGATGCCGAAGACCAGATTTTCTAAAATAACACAGAATTTTACTCAATCAATGAAAATATTGTTTTTTGGTACAGGCATTGTATTTTTTTATTTCTCAAATTCAGAAAACCCAATGACTTAGAATCCAAAATCTTAATTATGTAATGACTTCTTCAAAAGTCCGCCTCCGTAGCGTAATGGTCAGCACGATCGGCTACCGTACTGGAGGTCCCGGGTTCAATTCCCAGGGGGGGTCAAATAAATATAAGTGATTTTTTCACTCTTATATTTATTCAATATTACCTTGGACTGGTACTGGAAGCGGAGGGCTGATCACCTTTCCTTCATGTGTCAACGATCGAGATAACACTGCGTTTATATGATGCAGTGCCCTATGCACCATTGGGGTGCGGAAAAGGGTTGGAATGAAAAAAAAATCTTCAAAAGCGATTATTTAATTCAACTTCCCATGTCTAGTTCAGACTATGGATGTTGGATCAGAGGTAGACAGATTTCAATATGGTGTTTTTTTATTTTTTGTTAAAACACCCACAATTGGGTGATACATGCTACAAACAACTGGTATTTTTTTTTACTATGTTTAAAATTAACACTTTTTAATAACCTCTAATACTCAAATGTTCTTGTTATATTTTTTCAAGAGGTTTATTGTTGCATTATTGATCTTTTTTTAACCTGTTAACAGGGCGGGACGCATAAATACGTCAAACGTAAACAATATCGGGTACGGGAAGGACATATGGATACGTCCTTGAAATATATGTTTATTATATTATATATATATGGACGTATATTTTTCGAACAACAAAGGTATTAGTCATCCATACATGTCTCGACATGAATTTAACACACGGAGTGAATCAGTATTCGCGCCCGCTACAAGTTGCGTAATTGAACAGCGGACCGCCCTGTTAACAGGTTAAGATGTTGCATTTATAATTTAACTTGCTTATTATTTTGTCCGCCTCCGTAGTGTAACGGTCAGCACGCTCGGCTACCGTTCTGGAGGTCCCGGGTTTGATTCCCAAGGGGGGTAAAATAAATATAAGTGATTTTTTTACTGTCATATTTATTCAATACTACCCTGGACTGGGTACCTGAAGCGGAGGGCTGATCACCTTTCCTTCATGTGTAAACCATCTAGATAACACTGCGTTTATATGACGCAGTGCCCTATGCACCATTGGGGTGCGGATAAGGGTTTTATTATTATTATTATTATTATTATTATGTAAATCTTTGATTTTTTTATTGATTTAGTATTTAATTTGCAACTCCATAATTTATATTTTAATATTAAAATCAAACACTGATTTTAGGGTCTATTAAGTTGTATATATTATTTAAAAAAAAAACCTTGTTAGGGCATTATCAAACTACTGTTTGACACATTTGCGTTATTGATCTTTGGACAGTTTAACGGTAGGGGGTGCTGGACACTTACCATGAAAAACAATCTCTACTAATTAATGTCCTGAAAGATATAGTAAAAGGCAGTCAAAAAGTATATGATCATCAGTTTCATCCTCCGTTATGGTCATACATATGTACATATATTAATGCCTTTAATTCAAATTCTGCGTCATTGTCCTCATTGCTTAAGGTCATGACCATCTTTTCTCCTTGCCCTCAAAACATTTTGATGTCCTCAACCTCTTCTGGCACACCTCCATTTCGCATCGCTCCAATCACTAACAAACTTGTGGCAGCCTTGATTGCTCAGTATATCTAGTGGGGATCTTCCTATTCTTCTACTATCGTGGACTCCTCCCATGACTGTTTTTCAAGGACTCATCTCAAACAGATGGGAAAATTTTTTCTTCTCTTCTTCTTCTTCTTCTTATTGTAGGCCTTACGGCCTGTTTTTAAGAGGGATTAGCCTCCTGCGACGTCGATTCCCAGCTATCGGCCCATCTCTTTGGTGGTCTGCCCGGGAGTCGTCTACCATGGGGTTGGCCGTACAATGCGATGTGGGGGAGTCTGGATGGTTCCATTCTCCTCACATGCGCATACCATTGTCTTCTTCGTTGCCTTCCCCACCTAACGACATCTTCGATCTCGCATATTTCCCTGATCTTGGCATTTCTCAATCTATCTCGAAGACTCTTGCCTGTTATGCTTCTCAGAGTCTTCATTTCTGACACTCTAAGCGCGTTTTTTGTGGCAAAAATTTGTGTGGTGAAAATTTTTTCCAATAAATAAATAGTTCAAGTGATCACAATCATAATTACCTGTAAGGATTTGGAGTTTATTTTTATGCTATTGGAGACATTGAGTAGATCACTCAATACAAGTTCGCCTGCTTGTTTATTTGGTATTCCCAGTAAAGAATACATTTCTCCCCAATGCGACTCCGTAAAATCAGTTCCTCTCAAATGTTTCAAACAAGGGACAATATCCTGCAAACATATTCAAACAATTCAATTCTGCAAGTAATTGCTACCGGGTTTGAGTGAAAATGGATACAAATCCAAGTATACCTTGAACTGATTGATTTCTTTCTTGATGAATAATGTTATAGCCGTAAATGGCTCCAATTTTTGGCTCCATTCATTACAGAATTCATCCAAAAGGTGGAGTTTCTTCTGAAATATCACCCACTCTTGGGATCCAATAGATTTAAATGCTGAAAAAAAATTATGACAAAACATGTGATTGTATTTTTTTAATATATTTTCTTAATTATAAATGCCATAAAGCAGGGGTTCTCAAAGTGTGCGCTGCGGCGCCCTGGTGCGCCGTAGAAAGTAAAGAGGGGCGCCGAGAGTCGATCCTCTATCATTATCCGAAACCACAAATATTTTATTTTTTGTTGTTCTCTGTTTCAATTGTTAATTCTTATAAATATAATAAAACTTAATTTCGTATCGTGGATGTTTTAATTTTTGTCCCTATCTACCCAACTACTATTAATGTAGGTACCCATTTCTTTAGACTATATCTATTCCAAATAGCTTACTAATGTAGGGCGCTGTGATTAAATACTAAGCTTGTAAGTTCGCCGTGGGCTGAAAAAGATTGGGAACCCCTGCCATAGAGAATTAATTAGTATGAGTAATGCACAAGGCACTATATCAAATTGACACAGCATTTATGTAAAAAAATATACCTTCATTATACAGACTAAATGGCTCCCAGAGTGTCAATTCTTCACCCATCTTCTTCTCAACTTCTTTCCACAGCGGTTTTTCATCTAACTCAAAGTCAAACTTACGACACTCAAATCTGAAATAAAATAAAGAACATTGAAAATAATTTGTATAATCTCACCAATAGATGTCTCTAGTGAAGTTCTAGTGATTCAAGAACAAGGTTTCTAATTTGGTTCATATATATAGAACTTCAAGAATTTGAGTAGTGTGGTTGTCAATAATGGGTAGAATTGGTGAATATTACATGTGTGTAAAGTGATCACTTAAGCTAGCCTATGACGGTCGTCAGCCCCGTAAAAGCCCAGATTTCCATATACTTCTTCATCTTTGATGAGGTGTCAAAAATAATATGACTAATAAGTAAATAATAGGTAATTATAATTGATGAATGAAAGTGTAATAAATTGTGTAACATTTAAAAAATATCAATAGAATATGTGACATGTACATTGCAATTCTTACGTCATATTTTCTTTGTTTTCCTTGAAATTTTGCCAACTTTGAAGAGCTTCCGTGATGAGCTGATATTTTCCCTGCAACTCCGCAAGGCCGGCATTGTTCAGCTGATCCGCTTTCGGTTTATTCTGCATCCATCTCGAGAACCAAACTTCCAATGAAGAATATAAATTGGACCATTCGCCCAAGAGGCTGGATTTAACAGATTCTGCCTAGAAAAAAAAAAACAAAATTCATATCCCCCCCCACACACAGTTTTATTTTCTTCTTAACCCATTCACATATCAGTTTTTTTTTCAAAACATGTAAATAAAGACACTTTTTTAATGTATCCCCGCAAGTAAGAAAGTTGCCCCGCCCGGAGGGGAGGTTATATGGGTTGTCAAACAAGGAGGCGCTAATATTTTGCACCTGATAAAACGAGAACAAACATAGAAATAATCTTCAAATGCAGAAAAAGGTACCGCGCACTAAACATTTGATGTTTAGTGCGCGGTCCAACAGCCCGACCAATCACACCGCGCGCGTGGCTGCGGCGTCAACGGCATTCAAATTCAACCGAGTTATATAAATAAACTGTCTCATAAAATTATAACTTTTACTGTTTTACCAATAAATATGGTACATATAACTATTATGCACGTATTCCATTGTGTGACTAGATCAGAAATGTGAAAAATTAACATGAAAACTTGAAAAAATAACTCAATAAAACATTACACCTGGGATGTAAAGTTTTGATTTCTCACTGATTTTATTTGATATTTCAATCCAAAGGATAATTCTATCCTTACAGGGACATCTTTGGTTACGTGTCGTCAATAAATTTATATTAAAATTATAAGAAATAATGTATTACAAAAAGCTTTCTTTACTGATTTGTAGATATCACACGAAAGTATCTTTATAATATGAACTACCACGGATGGGGGCGTGGCTTAAACGGCGGCTGATTTGCAAATGTAAAAACATACCTACCGCCAACGTTTGGCGGCCGGTAGGCGGATGGGTTAAGCACATAGACAATTTAGGCATATTCCATAGACAATACCTGGTGGATGATCAGTTGTTCGTGGTTCTGCATGACAGATGATAAATTTTCCCACTGCTTGGCAAGGTGATCCAGAGATCTAATTCTTTCCCCGCCCCAAGCGCGTACCATACTTTGTTTTTTCCGTAAGCCGTCAAGAAGTGCTGTCATCTACAATTTTTTCAAAATATCTATCACACATCAATTTGCAGCATATCCGTCTGAGAGATCGCATTTCGACGCACTCAATACTTTCATCCTTTTTTGCCAGCTCCATGGTTCACTTCCATGCATTAGGATTGGGTACCAGCACCCTACTGTGTACTGCCAGGTTAGCTTTTGCTGTCAGGCTTTTATTCGCTATAACTGATTTCAGTGCACCATTAACTATGTTTCCAGTATTCGATCCCAAGTAACAGGTTCGATTCTCAGAGAGGGGGTGGTCAAATAAACACAAGTGATTTTTCACTATAATATTTATTCAATATTACCCTGGACTGGTACCTGAAGCGGAGGGATAATCACCTTTCCTTCTTGTGTTAAAGATCAAGATAACACTGTTTTTTATATGGTGCAGTGCCCTATGCACCATAGGGTGCGGATAAGGGTTTGGATTTAGTTTTAGGTTTGGAGAAATATTTGTGTTTTTATTATTTACACTGTAGTGTAATGGTCAGCACGCTCGGCTACCGTTCTGGAGGTCCCGGGTTCGATTCCCAGGGGGGTCAAATAAATATAAGTGATTTTTTCACTGTAATATTTATTCAATATTACCCTGGACTGGTACCTGAAGTGGAGGGCTGATCACCTTTCCTTCGTGTGTAAACGATCAAGATAACACTGTGTTCATATGAAGCAGTGCCCTATGCACCATTGGGGTGCGGATAAGGGTTTTATTATTATTATTATATTATTATTTACACAAATATTTCAATTTCATACCATTTCTGTGAGCCTAAGCGGCTCATTATTAGAAATAGGTAGAGTGGGTTCGAACCGGGAAACTCTGACTTAAGAGTCCGCGACACTAACCACGGGGCCACAACCCGACACAATAGAACTTGTATTTGACGAATCAGCATATTTCTATGAGGTATATTGCGAAACACAGCATTATCAGTACATATACGAAGGGCAACAGAGAGACAAAGTGACTTGAAGAAATATACCTGTGATTCTTGCTCTTTGAGGGAGCGGAATTCTTCGTTGGCGGCGGCTAGTTCCCTGGCGTTCTTGGGCACGCTCTGTCCGAGCGCGTTGCGGGCAGAGAGCATGTAGTCCTCCAGCGCGGCCGTGTCCCGCTGCGCGCTGGCCTGCAGCGACGTGGTCAGCGCCGCCCAGTAGCGCCGGTTGTGCGCCTCCAGCTCGCCCCGGAGAAAGGCGCTGCTGATCCAGATCCAGTCCACGCGCTCTTCTTCCCTGCCAACCCGCGTATTATCAAATAATCAATTATTTAAAAAAAAAAAAAAAATAATACTTGTGTTTTTAACCATGCCGCAAAAGTCATGCGTAAAAATAACTTACACGCAATTTACGATGAGTCGAGTGAAAAGGTAAAATTACCCTTCCCGCCCAACACCACCAGTCGAGTGAAACGGTCAACTTTACCCTTCCCACAGATAGTGTGTTGAATCCGCGACACTAACCATGGGACCACAACCTGACACTTTTTATTGTTACTATTTCTAGCGCTTTAACTCAAATTTACTTTATAAGTTTATTTTTATTTTTTGGGGTCAAGGGATTTTGCATCCCTTATGTCACTGCGACCATATTAGGTCTATTGTGACCTCCCTCTGTATTACAGCTCACTGCTAAGACCTACATGAGTCATGTAACCCACGACCTGTCTTGGTGGTAGGAGCTTCACTTTCTCGGATTCCAGTAGAGGTCCTACTTTATTAGTTTTTTAAATATTGTTTAAATATAGTTTTCATGATCTTTAACTTAATATAAATTATTTAATGAGTTGATTTTTTTATTGCAATGCAATATTTTTGTAACATTTTCAAAATTAAAGGCATTTCTAGAGCATTAGTGTACAGTCATCCTCCTTTTGCCAACTCCATACTTCAGATTACAGATTACTTCAGATTACAAACACATTACGGTTGCTACCAGATCTCGGTTGTGCACTGCTAGTTAGTATAAAAGCCAACAGTTTAACCGGTTAACTACCAAAACCGTCTTAAGATGCATAATTTTCTGTGAACGGAGCGCCGCTCATACAAAAATTGCGTCTTAAGACGCGCCATTATAAATGGGCTTTTACTAAAGAATATCAATTATTTAAAATGTACAAATATATTGAACGCAGAGTGACATCTATTGAGAATATCTTTGCATACTTAGAATTGAAACAGAATGTGTTTTTACCACTTTAAACGTAAATTAAAGTGAGCTTTGTCATCGGAACAACTAATGGCGCTCAGGGTTGTCCAATAATCCCCGAGTTGCCGTCACTGCCGAATCTGACGACAGTGATTTTAGTGTCGATTCTAATGATTTTTAATTTTCTAGTTTTTTAAAATCATAGTGTGTGTGTGTGTATACATTTAATATTAAACTAACATAAACAATTATTTTTGACATATAATTTCGTTTTCATTTTTTCTATGACAAATTTGGTGACAACCCTGCACCATGAACAATAAATTTTATGATTATGGATAAATGACTGCACGACTGGCGCACTCTTCATTTATTTGGTAAGTTTTATAAATAAACGTTATTACACTTTCAATAGCGATATGTTTAGAAGGTTTTATTTTTGTGGTAAAATTCGCGGCGTGCAGGGTACCGCGCCATACATGTACCTGCCGGCAGTTAAAAGGTTAAGTGTGTAGATAGGTTGGGTTTATTACATGGGCAGCTTGGCTATGGCCTGTCCGAGGGCCTTGCACTCCTTGAAGTTGCGGTCCCAGTCGGGCGGGTACCGGAGGTGCAGCTCGCACAGGCTGTCCAGGTCTCCGGCCGCCCCGAGAGCCCCCCAGTGGCTCCATCTCTTGATCACTTCCCTCACTTTCTCCAGAGTTTTCTCCACCTCCTGCAAGGCTCCGCCAATCAGCCAACTATTCCTAAACATACATACAGAAAAGGAATGAAAATTTATCAATATATTAAAATTTGTATCTATCTTTTTCGAACGAACCTATTGAAATTAACATGTTCTATTTTATTTACTGTTTCGGCATTCACTTTGTGGTAAGACATTATGAAATTGTAAAAGAAAAGCACTTGTTTTTTAGCACTTGAGTTATATTTATTTCATTATAACGACTAGTTTTGGAAGCTATGCTTCCATCTTCAGGAATAAATATAAACTAAAAGTATAAAAATTTATATTTAGACCTGAAGATAGAAGCACAGCTTCCTAAACTAGGCGTTATAATTAAATAAATATAACTCGAGTTGGAAAAAAACAAGTGTTTTCCTTTTACAATTTAACATGTTCTATGCGTATAAAATAATGTCATGAATTTGTAAATTTTTGAATTTTTACAACTTTGTTAAATAGCACAAGAAACATAAAATTACAGACAGGAAAAAGCTTTAAAAAACAAAGATATTGAATATAATGCAATAATATTACCTTGGAACGATAGAAGAAAAAATGGAATCACTCTCAGAAGTTGTAGGTTGGAGTCCTACAAAGTGATGAGGTAAGGCGATCAATTTCCTCAACTGCGCATGGCAACCCGCCCGCAGCTCTTCCAGCGGAGGCTGCAAACGTACTTCTTGCTGCCTATAGGAATGAGGGTAATAAAAATATATTAGACATCCCTATCCTTGGATGATAAGAGTAGAAACACGTAATACAGTAGAACCTCGATTATTTGGACCTTTGTTCTGGGTTTTCATTATTTATTGTTTCGACATTCACATTGTGGTATGACTTTTTTTTTCTTTTTTTAAATTCTTTTGCATTATACAAACATGACATAAATTCAAATACAAAAAAATGTGAATAAAATATGAATACAAAAAAACCCTATCCCACAAAGGCATGGCCTGTGTGTGGGTATACAATATAATTTAGGTCATAGTTAAGGGCACTGCCAAGAATACAATAGGTATTATAAGTAGAACTAGAATAATAGTGTTAATATAAAATACAAAAAATACTTGACTAAAGTAAAAAGTTAGCAAGCATGTACTACATGAGCGATACGTCTACAAGAAAAAGGAGCTTAAATCTGTCTCTTCAATAAACAATTTAGGCAAAATTTTAAATCTACACAAACTTAGGTAATTAAAATCTAACAAATATGAGTTTTGGAGCTATGAAAAATGTGTGGCTTTGCGCGGGTCTGGATTTACAAAAAGGGATTTCTAATAAATTATTCATTCTTTGGCTAGATTTATTATTATTTTTAGGAAATAAATGAAACATGATGAAATGAAAAACAAAACACATGTTTTATACCATTTGAGTATTTTATATTTTATATTTTATTATGACTAGTTTCAGAAGCTATGGATGCTTATTTACGACCTTTGTTATCGGGATTTTCAATATTTATTGATTCGGCATTCATTTTGTGGTATGACATGATGAAATTTAAAACAAAACACTTGTGTTACACCACTTGTGTTTCATATTTTATGACGACTACTTTCGGAAGCTACGGGTGCTACAGCATGCCATCTACGACCTTCGTTATCCAGATTTTCATTATTAATCGTTTTGGCATTCACTTACGACGTGACAAGACAAAATCAAAAACAAAACACTTGTTTTGTACCACTATATTTTATTATGATTATAGATTAATAAAAATAAAATTCAAATAACATGAATTTGCTGATTTGATTGAAGCGAATTGTGTCTACCGTTGTAACGTTGTAATGCATAACGTTTTGGTGTTTGCTTTATATGTTCTTCTCAACAATGTCCTGGAAAACGAATCATGCGCAATATTTGTAATTTGGCAACTTAAAAACAACTGCCTTCTTGAAGTAGAAATTGAATATTTGAATGAAAAGGGATTTAATATTGAAGCTATTTGTAAATCTAGACTATTTAGTAACTAAGTACTCATCCCTTTCACTGCCTATACTGAGGCACTTCTAGAAACTTGGTGGTGGTTTAACCAATTTGTATTTTTTTAAATAGGCATTAAAAGCTATTAAATGTGAATTAACATTAAAATTGAAATATTTTTTTTTGTTTCACATTTTCTAAAAATTTTGCAACTTACTTCATAAAAAAAAACAAAAAATTGCTTCGCAAGAGGTCTATCAGGAAGCCTAGATGCTTCTGTATCAGAGTATCTAGGCTTCCTAATAGACCTGGGAATCCGGTTGAAGCATTTAATGAATGTATCTGTCTTTCCTTGTCAATTATCATCTTTTTCGTCCATCCGGACTACCTTATCTCCATTAAGAACGGATAATCTAGGTTCTACTGTTTAAGAAATACCTGAAGATGAGTTCCGCTTTGATAACGGCCAAATGCGGTAGTGGATTTATCAGCGTACTACGATATTGGTGTTCGAGTGCTTTATAAAGCTGTATATCCCAGTGTGTTTTCCAAACTTTGTTGTTAGTGAAACCCTTTGCATCAACCTGAAAATTCATTTTAATAATCATTCTTCTTCTTCTTTCCATGTTCGCTCCCTAGGTGGAGCATATAATCATTAATACCAAATAAATAAATAAATATTTTTTAATCGCTGAATAATATTTATTTATTTATATTTTAGTAATTTTTTTGTAATAATGTTATTAATATGTATCAAAAAGTAATTTTTTTCTGATTTACAGTGTACGGCTGTCCAAACTTAAAACACAGTAAGGAACATTTTTTTTAAGGTAGGTATTATTAAGTAGAATCTACTTATGTAGTACAAAAATGCAAAAAAAAACGTTCCACAAAAAAATGTCCCTTACTGTGTTTTGAGTTTGGACAGCCGTGCAGTGGTTCAGGCTACCGTGTAGACAAAGATAAAAAATGAAATAAATGATGTTATTTAAAATTGCTTTTTTTTTAAACCATTGAAAAGAATAAATATTTTTAACAACTGGTTCAGTCCATATTGACTTACAACTTGAAAATGTGCCCCACGTGACCCTACAAAGGTTCCAAAGAAAATTGATTACCTTATCAACTATGTCCCTCATTTGCCTCACTCCTTTTTTCCAGTCGGCTTGTTTTTGGAGAAGTTCCGTGTCCATCAACTTCATGACAATATTCCTCATAGAAATATGCTGATTCGTCAAATACGTGTTCTAAAAGAATATTTATAATATTATAAAGATTGCCTTTTGCAAGCTGTGCTTCTTGACAATTGTATAAAAGACCTGCTGGTGACGAAGGTGTATAGTGTGTGCGAGGAAAGTGATTTTCCGATGAATGTTGACAAATCCAAAGTCATGGTTTTTGAAAGAGATATAGTAGATATAGATATAAAATAATAGTAAATGGGGAAATTTTGAAATAGGTAGATGATTTCGTATATTTGGGAAGTATGTTTTCAAGGGATAGAAAGATCGATAAAGATATCAAAAATATATTGAATGCTGGGAACAAGGTGAATGGTTCACTAAAATCAGTTATGGCAAATAAAACCTATCACCAAAAGCTAGCCTGGGAGTACACAAATGAATCCTGGTTTTAACTCTGATGTACGGAAGTGAAGTAAGGAATTGGCATAAGAAAGATGATAATAGACTGAGTGTAATCAAGATGCATTCTTGCATAGGAATGTGCAGCAAAACGATGTATGATAGATATTCAAATGATGTTATAAGGAAAGAAATCAAGGCTGAGATAAGCATCATTGATAAAATTAAGAAAGGTGTGTTCAAATGGTGTGGGCATGTGAATCGAATGAGTGAAGAAAGAACAGTAAAACAAATTTACGAGGCAAATGTAGAAACAGAAGAAATCTTCCCATGAACAAGTATTTCAAATACTTGGGGCGTGGTCAGGTCAGGAATGGGAATAATCGGCGGGCATATTTGAGATGCATAAATGTGGAAAAGGCGAATATTGTTTACAAAGATAGATTGGTGTGGCATCCTATTCCCTCTGGCTACTCTAAGTGGCATAATGGTTAGTTATGGCACTTTAAAATCTGTATTCTTGACATACCTGTGTCACGAGATTCGATACAGCTTCCTTGAGTTTATCTACATATCTGGCGACCAGTTCTATATCCTTCCACGGCACTGCTGATTGCTCTTTTACAAGGGCTGCTAGCTTCACTGCCCCTTGCAACATCATGGGACGCTGGGATAAGATCATACGCTCCGCCTGAGTGTTGTGAAAATTTGCAACCTGGGAAATGTAAACACCGAATAATGATATATTATTTCTCAAAATAATGTATCACAATGATCGACAAAGTTAATGCTTTCAATATTTAAAATATATTCAAAATAGCGAATAATGACATCATAAAACAATAAGAAAAACATGTATATATATTAAATACAAGATATTAAGTAAACTAATGCATCTCAAGGTAAACTTTCTCATAACTAGTGCCATTAATTGAGATTTCTGCTTTTATTGATCTGGCTGTGTTATTGATATTTACACACACACGCACACGCATACACATACAGAAAAAAGTCACTGCCTGCTCTAGGACTTGAACCCAGGACTTTTAAAGTGATAAAGTGACCACTTAAGCCAAATCAAATCCCAGGTTTATGTCAGTAAGTTTGTGATAATTAGAGGCTTTGTGATAATAACACATTATGAAATGCATGTTCTCAATTCGGATTAATTTATGTTATTTATTGTTTTGGCATTCACTTTGTGGTTAGACATGATTAAATTTTAAATAAATCAATTTTTTTACCACTTGTTATATTTTTACAACTAGTTTTGGAAGCTATAGATGCTTCCACCTACGTGTTTAAATATAAACTCTATATATAAAATCTAGTGTTTATTCAAATCTGCAGATAGGAGCATCTGTAGCTTCCAAAACTAGCCGTAACAATATAATACTCAAGTGGTGTACTCCGCATGCCTCCCGAGAGCCTTAATCAAGCTTGCCTCCTTAATAAGGCATCAGGTTCGAGCCCTCCAGGACAACCACTGCTGACAATTCGTTAGCAGTTTTCGTCTGAACTGACTTGGGAGGATGCAAGAGAGCTGGCGGCCGACAGAGAAACCAGGAGACAGTTTGTGGACTCCAAATGCTACACATAGGGAGCGAATATAGTCAAATAAAATGAATTATTAATAATTTAATCGGGTTATTTTGTTGTCAATACCTGCTGCAAAGATCTCGCATGTTCCATAAACTGAGCTGCGTGATTAACAGCTTCCTTGACAGCCATGGGGACTGCAAAGCCGAGGGCTGACATGTGACGGATGTCTCTCTCCAGAGACACTAAACGAGGGTTGAATGTCACGTGCATCAGATTGTTTTCTGCAGAAAACACCACAACTGGAGATTCGGGAGATAGAATAAGGGTTTTGTTGTTTAATTCAACCTGAAAATGTAGAAAATTACACAATTTAAATTCTTTAAACCTTACATACAAAGCACTTAAGTTTTTATTGGTCATATCTCTTCAATTAATTCACCATAAAATATGAGAATAGTGTATTTTTTTAGTATAATTACCTGAAGCTCTCTCGTCCAATCTTCATAAAGTTGCGTTTGAGAGTTTGTCAGATCTTTATTGACAGATACTACCAAATCTTTCAGTTCGACATTTCCATCCAAATTTTTGAGAAGGTTTTCTATGATATTCTCAATCTCAGATACCTGTTGATATAAATAAATAAATTAAAAAGTATTTGAATAGACTCAAAGGACATGTCTTCTTTTAACTATTATCCGCATCTAAAGGTGCACGGAGCACCGCATCATATGGACGCAGTGTTTTCCTGACCATTAATCGCAAGAAGGCAAGGTGATCAGTCCGGTGGTCTTTGTACCCGCCTATGGTGATATTAAATATCTTCTTCTTCATCTGGGAATTGAACCCACAACCTCCAGCGCAGTAGTCAAACACAGTTACCACTACACATTGAAGGTGGACACAGGACATGTAAATAATAATATTTGCATGTTATACATCAAACAAAATATAACATATGACCTCTTTTGGTCAAAAGAACTTTGATTGTTATGCAATAAAGTTGTACAACCTGCTTCCATTACCCATAAGTCATAAAAACACTACACAACAGACGTACTTGAAAGGGAGACATGACATGACATGACATGACAAGAATGATCCCTACTCCTTTCAAAGTGGAGACATCGTATGGTATACGGATGGATTGAAAAAAGACGGTCGGGCAGGCTCTGGAATCTTTGGCGTCCACCCCAAACTGAACAAATCAACTTGTCTAGGAGAATACGCCACTGTTTTTCAGGCTGAAATGAGCGCAATTATGGAGTGCGCCCACATGAACCTATACCGATCATACTTTAACAAAAAGATCTACATCCTCTCGGACAGCCAGGCGGCGCTTAAGGCCGTAGGCTCCGTTGAGATAAGATCTAAACTAATCTATGAATGCAGAGGCTCTAAACCGCCTGGGCGAGAGAAACGCGGTAAGGCTGGTTTGGGTACCCGGGCATTGCGGTGTCATGGGCAACGAAGCTGCCGATAAACTTGCAAGAACTGGTGCTGAGAGGCCACCAATGGGCCCTGAGCCCATATGCGGACTGACACTCAGCACTATCAAGTTTAGTCTAAAAAACTGGGACGTGGACAAGAGCCAAGAGATCTGGTCCAACAGCTCAGGGATGAAACACGCAAAAGTAAAAATCATGGGGTACTCGCGGAAATTCAACACAGAAGTTCTAAAGCATTGCAAAAAACAAATAAGGAAATCCTAACCAGGAACTTGACAGGACACTGCAGACTGAGGAATGGAGACATGACAAAAATTGACTACATGACTCCCCAGTATGCAGATTTTGTATGGAGGATAACGAAATGCCAATCCACATTCTCTATTATTGTGACACACTCGCTCGAAAACGAAGTCATATCCTTGGAGGACCACTGCTGGACTCCGAGAAGGTGAAGCTGCTACCACCAAGACAGGTCGTGAGTTACATGACACATGTAGGTCTTGAGAGTGAGCTGTGATACAGAGGGAGGTCACAATAGACCTAATATGGTTGCAGTGACCTCACAAAAAAAAATCATTAAAAAATAAGTATGAAAGAGCTATACATAAATGAATAATAGAGGTGGGTAGATCTGAAATAGTTTGCATCATTCTGTCATGTTTGATGGCCAACATTTGATTGAATTTCCTAATTTTATTTTTCATATATTTAGTTTTATAAATAAGTACTCTAAAATGTGCATTCAGCGGGGGAAAACTCAGTGAGGACATAATAATATAATTTGTTATTATGTGTATGATAAAATTTAAATAAATAAATACTTTATTCATCATTTTTTTAGTCCACTGCAGCTGTTGCACTAATGGCGACATATCCGGTGTAGTAAACTCATTATCCGGACTGGTTTTCTCCTCCGCAATCTGGCTTTCAATCCCCTTTAGCAGTCCTCCCAATGCGTTGCAGAATACTTCACACTCTTTCTGGAGAGCGGCGCGGACTGTGGGCCGCTCAATCAGCGCGGAATATCTTCCAAACTCATGAAGCATCTGAAATAGTTGTAATTTGAAAAAAAAAACAAAGCGACATAATAAAAAAATCCTTGTTCAAGTATCTGGGTTTCTCCACTGGGAGTTATTTGTTCATTTTGACATCTCAACGTAGATGAAGAAGAATATGGAAGTTGGGTATTTACAGGGTTTATGACCTGTCATAGGCTGGTTAAGTAATCACTTTACACACATGTAACATTCACCAATTCTACCCATTATTGACAACCACACTACTCAAATTCTTGGAAGTTCTATATATATATATATATATATATATATATATATATATATATATATATATATATATATGAACCAATTTTGAAACATTGTTCTTGAATCACTAGAACTTCACTAGAGACATCTATTGGTGAGATGAAAAGAAGCATTTTATTGAGCAGAAACTCTTTTATTAGTATTTGAGGTCCGAATCCTGAAATACACGTGTAACATTCTCCTACATATTCATAAATCTCATGACCTCTTATGCGTGTCAGTTTTATCTTACATACATCTTAATAAAACAGTCTCAACTAAATAAAAAAAGCTTTCTCAAACCAACCATAGATGCCTCCACCAGTGAACTCGCATATAAAGCGTCATGAGATTAATGATATATGTAGGAGTTCCAAAAATTTCAGTAATATGGTTGTCAGTAATGGATAGAATGGTGAATGTGCATGTGTGTGTAAAGTGATTCTCTTAATCAGCCTATGACAGGTCATAAGCCATGTAAATACCTAGATTTCTATATTCTTTTTCTAATGGGTAGAATGGTGAATGTTGCTTGTGTGTAAAGTGATTCTCTTAATCAACAAAAATATTTACACCAGTGAACATGATTTATCGCAACATTGGCAATTTTGACATAAATCATGTATTAGAGGAAGACCGAGAAAAACTTGGCATGATCAGGTATGCCAAATACTTGAAAGCGGTCAGAAGTCGAAACAATCGGCGGGTATGTATGAGGAGATGCATGAACGTGGAAGGGGCGAAGAATGTTTTCAAAGACAGAGTGGTGTAGCGTTCTATTCTTTCTGCCTACCACTGCGGAGAAGCGGCGTGATGGTTAGTTAGTTAGTTAGAAATCACGTCATAAATCATGTTTTGTATTGGTCGTATACATACGACAATACTCCTGGAAAGGTTAAAAGATGATTCATAGTTATTTACCTGTTTTGTCGACGATCCTACCAATCTCGGACGCAGCTTGGAAGCTATTCTGTCTTCGGCTGGTTTAAGAAGGCGTTCAAATTGGGACCTTGCCTTGGCCCAGTTGGCATTACTGCTCGGAGTACATTGCCATATGTTTAGCCCTAAATAATGAAAAACTCATGTTTTGAATATTGAAAGCATTATCTTTGTGGATCATAATGATATACTGTTTTGAGAAATTAAAGGATTTGTTTTTTGATCCACTCACATTTTTATTAACAACCAACTAGTTTCGGCAACAACCTGTTGCCCTCTTCAGGGTTTATTTAAGACTAAATAGTTTTAAATGAACCCTGAAGAGGGCAACATGTTGTTGCCTAAACTAGTTGGTTGTTAATAAAAAATTGAGTGGATCAAAAAACAAAGTCTTTTTATTTCTCAAAATAATAAAAACTCATGTCATTAGTAAAAAATACATATTTAGAGAATTATAACAAATGTATAGCAGAACGTTGTATGATAGATGTTCGAATAGTGATATCGTAGCCGTACAGGAGAAAGTGACCAACTAACAAAAGGTAAAATGCTCAGGAGGGCCATTTAAGTCACTTTTGCTTGGCAAGAAAATAAACATCAATGCAGTTAGTAATTTTTACCAAGTCAATATATTATACTTACAAGTTTAAAATCCTTTGGGATGTTTTTCAGGACAATATAAGCTAGTAAGATATCAAATAGTCAATTATCACGGTTTTGTAAAAAAATACACTTGGTCACTTTCTCCTGTATGACTACGAAATAAGGAAATAATGCAAGGCTGAGATGAGCATTATCAATAAAATTAAGAAAAGTGTGTTAAGATGTGAATCAAGCATGTGAATCGAATGAGTGAGGAAATAATAGTAAAATAAAGAGATACGGATAAAATAAGAGTCTACGGCACTAACTACGGGACCACAACCCGACACTATGTATGAAAGTGGAAGAGGCGAAGATTGTTTGCAAAGACGGAGTGGTGTGGCGTTCTTTTCTATCTGCCTACCTCTGCAGAGAACCGGGTTGATGGTTAGTTAGTTAGTTTAGGAATATATAAGTATGATTAATAAATTTCATAAAAAAAACTGTACAATGAATAATTATCCTCATAATATATTAAAAATATCTTACCTTCAAAGGATTGAAACATTTTAGATGTCTTTAATTCATCTTGTTCAGACGCTGACAGAAGTTTCGTAAGTTGTGAATGAATGGATCGCACATCCGTAACCTGAAATAAACATAACAAATGAGGTTCAATTAAACAAGAGAGATTCACAATTTTATGAGTGTGTCCAAATTTTCATATTATTTTTTGACATCTCATCAAAGATGAAGAAGAATATGGAAGTCTGGGCATTTACGGGGCTGACAACCGTCATAGGCTGGTTTAAGTGATCACTTTACACACGTGTAACATTCACCAATTCTACCCATTATTGACAACCACACCACTTAAATTCTTGGAAGTTCTGTATATATGAACCAATTTAGAAACCTTGTTCATGAACCACTAGAACTTCACTAGAGACATCTATTGGTGAGATGTAAAGAAGCTTTTTATTAAGCAGAAACTCTTATATTAGTATGTGAGGTCCGAATCCTGGATTATAATCACACACATGAGAAACGCCAGAAAATATCATTTTCATTTTTATTGTTAAAGCTTATAATTTGACCAGACAATTTATTTTGAGTGTGTCCAAAAACTTGTTCACAAAATCTGGATTATCTCCAATTACAGGAGTTATTTTCATATTATTTTTTGACATCTCATCAAAGATGAAGAAGAATATGGAAGTCTGGTCATTTACGGGGCTGACGACCGTCATAGGCTGGTTTATACATACATCTCACCAATAGATGTCTCTAGTGAAGTTCTAGTGATTCAAGAACAAGGTTTCGTAATTGGTTTATATATACAGAACTTCCAAGAATTTAAGTGGTGTGGTTGTCAATAATGGGTAGAATTGGTGAATGTTACACGTGTGTAAAGTGATCACTTAAACCAGCCTATGATGGTCGTCAGCCCCGTAAATGCCCAGACTTCCATATTCTTCTTCATCTTTGATGAGATGTCAAAAAATGATATGAAAATAACTCCTGTAATTGGAGATAATCCAGATTTTGTGAACAAGTTTTTGGACACACTCAAAATGTTGTCCAAATTTTAGTTAAAAATTCAGGATTTCGCTTCACCAAAGAGTTATTTCCAAAAGATTTTCAATTGATATCACAATGTAGATGATGAAGAATATGGAAGTCAGGGAATTTACAATATACGTCATCATTTCATCATTGGTAGAGAGGTTGAATGCATATTTATGAAGCTATCAGTTAAACCAGCCTATGACAGGTTAAAAATCCTGTAAATATCCAGACATTTATATTCTTTTTCATCTTTATTGCAATATCAATAAAAATCTTGAAACAAGAAAGACTATCACTCATTTCACTCTCATAAATTAAAATTATTACACCTTGTTCCATATAAAGGCCAAATTATGAATTATCTTGAAAATTTGGAAATCCAATAAAACCTAAATTCTAATAATAATTTATTAAATAATATATTGTTTCAAAATTCTTCACCGTTGCTTTCCATTTTTTCTTTGTTTTAAAACTCCGCCCCTTGACTAACCCTTTCCCTTTACTTTCCCCTTTCCTTATTTATAGAACAATTTTATATTTTATATTTTAGTTATTATACAGACCTGAATGATGGAAGTTTAACTTCTGAAACATGTAGTCTATAATAAAACTCAAGTGGTAAAAAACAAGTGTTTTCTTTAATCATTGTAACATGTCTTACCACAAAGTTAATGCCGAAACAATAAATAAAGAAAGACTATATTTTAGTCAGAACGTTAAACAGTAATGGCACTACACAATGGAGTCCTGGTACCAACTCTAATGTATGGACGTGAAGCATGGAGTTGGCAAAAGAATAAAAGTAGACTAATGTAGTCAAAATGCGATTTCTTATAAAAATATGTGGAAAAATTATGTATGATAGATGCTCGAATAATGAAATAAGGATAGAACGCAAGGCTCAGATAAGCATTAAAAACGAAATTAAGAAAGGTGTGTTGAGATAGTTTGAACACATAGATTAAATGAGTGAAGAAAGAACAGTCAAACAAATTTATGAGGCGAAAGTAGTTTGAAATAGGAGCAGAGAAAGTCCAAGGAAAACTTGGCATGATCAAATATTGCCAATACTTGAAAGAAGTCAGGTCAAGGGTCGGAATAATTAACAGGTATGTATGAGCTGATGCGTGAACATGGAAGAATAATAATAAAAATAAATAAAACCCTTATCCGCACCCCAATGGTGCACAGGGCACTGCGTCATATAAACGCAGAATTATCTTGATCGTTTACACATGAAGGAAAGGTGATCAGCCCTCCGCTTCAGGTACCAGTCCAGGGTGGTAATATTGAATAAATATTACAGTGAAAAAATCACTTATATTTATTTGACCCCCCCTGGGAATCGAACCCGGAACCTCCAGAACGGTAGCCGAGCGTGCTGACCATTACACTACGGAGACGGACATAGGAGGCGAAGATTACTTTTAGAGACAGAGTGGTGTGGCATCCTATTCTCTTTGCCTACCCCAGCAGAGAAGTGGTGTGATCATGAGTTAGTTTTTTTTTAAAAAGTCATGTTTAATGTTCGATTCTCAATTGTAGTAAATGAACATGGATTGGCTGTTGAAACTTCACCTGTTTGAGTCTCTCTTGAAATGATTTCAAGTAGTGCGGCACGTGCGGCTGGCCCTCCCAGGCGTGCAGGGAGTGGTGCGGCCAGTACTTCTGCGTGAGAGAGTGGCACGCGGAGAGCCAGCAGGTGGCCACCGCCACACAGTCCTGCAACACGCCCAGCACGCTGCCGTCGGCACCCCATGCACTCACGCCGCCAAGAATGTCTTGGAGTCTTACGACGCAGGTGTTTCCTACAAATACCAAACATGTCTTGCACTTAGATATTTCAGTTATCAGTGTGGAGCGCTAGGCAGAAATGGAATTGATACAGCTTTAACCTTTCTGGGAATATAGATGTGAATGAACTTCGGTGCGAATTTTCCCCTAAGGAGTATCGACGTTAATTTATTTATTAATTTTAATTTTTGTCCGCCTCCGTAGTGTAATGGTCAGCACGCTCGGCTACAGTTCTGGAGGTCCCGGGTTCGATTCCCAAGGGGGGTAAAATAAATACAAGTGATTTTTTCACTGTAATATTTATTCAATATTACCATGGACTGGTACCTGAAGCGGAGGGCTGATCACCTTTCCTTCATGTGTAAACGATCAAGATAACACTGCGTTTATATGACACAGTGCCCTATGCACCATTGGGGTGCGGATAAGGGTTTTATTTTAATATATAATTTTAATTTTAATTTCTTTAGTTAGCTTATATTACATTTAATACAAACTATTTTTTTTCACTTAATTTATATCACATATATATTTACATCTTCTCACAGTAAAAAAACACTTATTTTTAAGTTTTTCAACTCTTTTCATTCTTAATACATTAAGTCATCTCATCATACATTTTAAAACCCATAATACATTATCCAATTTTGCAACTCTTTTTTTCAAAAATGGCAGTCTTATTTTGTCCTTATTTCTAGTACTACGTTCATGATAATTTTTGTTTAAAACTATTTTATCCATAAAATATTTGGGTAATTTATCGTTAAAAAATTTATGTACAAAAAAAACATATTCTCTTTTTTATAGGTAACCAGTTGAGTTCTTCTCTCATTTTTTTCTACAATCTTATATCTGTTTTTCTTAAGTACTATTCTCATAGCTTTATTTTGAATAATCTCGTCAATAAACGTCGAAGTCCGTCTGTCAGTTGGTATGATGTAACTTGTATAGCAATGACATCTGTGTTTATTTGTATGTAATTTTGTCATAAAATAAAACCTTGAGATGGTGAATTTTATTTCTTTTATTTATTTTTACATAATTTCTATAAAACATGAAATTATAAATGTGGAATTGTTTAAATGGCTTTATTTTTATTAATGCAACTATTATTATTTTTGGCATCTCATCAAAGATGAAGAAGAATATGGAAGTCTGGGCATTTACGGGGCTTACGACCGTCATAGGCTGGTTTAAGTGATCACTTTACACACGTGTAACATTCACCAATTCTACCCATTATTGACAACCACACTACTCAAATTCTTGGAAGTTCTATATATATGAACCAATTTAGAAACCTTGTTCATGAATCACTAGAACTTCACTAGAGACATCTATTGGTGAGATGTAAAGAAGCTTTTTATTAAGCAGAAACTCTTATATTAGTATGTGAGATCCGAATCCTGGATTATAATCACACACATGAGAAACGCCAGAAAATACCATTTTCAATTTTATTATTAAGCTTAATAAGCTTATTAAGCTTAATAATAAAATTTTTGAGAATTTGAGTAGTGTGGTTGTCAATAATGGGTAGAATTGGTGAATGTTACACGTGTGTAAAGTGATCACTTAAACCAGCCTATGACGGTCGTAAGCCCCGTAAATGCCCAGACTTCCATATTCTTCTTCATCTTTGATGAGATGTCAAAAATAATATGAAAATAACTCCTGTAATTGGAGATAATCCAGATTTTGTGAACAAGTATTTGGACACACTCAAAATGTTGTAAATGTAACTATTGTTTATTATATACTTTTTTAAATGTAAAACTGTACAATACCCGAACAAATAAAAAAAAATAAAAAAATCAAAGGATTAAAAAAAAGGACCCACTCTTAAGAGACAGTCGGACATCAAGATAGGTTAATTGTAATCAAAATAATAATAATGCAGTTTAATACCAATAACGTCCATGAGATGAATCATCCTTTTCTGTGGGTAAATATATGTTGAATGTCTCCACAAATCATCCAACAGCCCTGCAGAACTCTCCAAAGCCTCTTGGATTTCAGAAATGGAGTTTATTTCTAATGATCTGCAAAAAAAAGAAGGGATACTGAAAAAATTTAGTAATTTTATTTTCATTTATGTATTAATTTTAAATCAAACACAGATTTTTTGAGTCTACTTAGTTGTATTTTATTAACAAAAACACATAAAAAATTATATTGTGACAATTGTTTCGCCTTGTTAGGGCATTATCAAACGAATGTGAAGATCAAATGGACTACGGTCCTTATGTAGCTATACAATTCTAAGTGACAGTTTTAACACGTGCAGCAATAATTTATGGGAGACAGCAATATAATTTTTTATGTGTTTTTGTTAATAAAATACAACTTAGTAGACTCAAAAAATCTGTGTTTGATTTAAAATTAATACATAAATTAAAATGGAGTTCTACAAATTAAACGCCAAATCAATAAATAAAAATAAAAAATGTTTTATTTTCACTCACATCCCATATTGCATGTCATTGAGAATTTTCAATAAAATTTATATAACAAAAAGTTATATCCATCTTCCATTTAGTCGATATCAGTGATCGATAGATTCTCCACGACAAGCAAAACTATTATTAAGACTAATCGGGAGTAAGAGGGTAAGTTGAGTGTTAGTAGGCGAGATTTAAATATAAAATAATAGAACAGTTGTATAAGACCACTTTTTTTAGTTTATTAATGTAAACACGACTAGTTTTGAGAACTAAAGATGTTCAAGTTAATAGGTGAAAATACAAACAGTTTGTATTTTCACTTGTTTATGAGAACATTTGTAGTTCTCAAAACATGTCATGTTTACATCAAGGATCTCAAAAAAGTGGTCTTGTACAAATGTTTTATTTTTATATTCAAATTATCATTATTACTCAAAGTATTATTGTCCACCTCCATAGTGTAATGGTCAGCACGCTAGCTACCGTACTGGAGGTCCCGGGTTCGATTCCCAGGGGGGGACAAATAAATATATAAGTGATTTTTTCACTCTAATATTTATTCGATATTACCCTGGACTGGTACCTGAAACGGAGGGCTGATCACCTTTTCTTCATGTGTTAACGATCAAGATAACACTGCGTTTATATGATGCAGTGCCCTATGCACCATTGGGGTGCGGATAAGGGTTTGAAATTAAATGAAATTACTCAAAGTTAATGCCAAATCAATAAATAAGTGAAGAGAGAGTACAGTCTCTCATGAAAAAGATGGACCAACCAAATAAGGGAGTTAACATGGTTCTTGTTAAAAGTTGCCTTCAATTTGGTCCAGGACCAAGAAGAAGACAAATAGAGCCCGACATTCCGGAGACCACTACTCAAAGTATTAAGTACTAGTGAAAATATTTGTAAGTAAATGTATGTAAAATTAAATAATCAATAATTAAAAGTTATTTTAGGAATCAAAAGCGTTAAATACCTTATCTCTTCTGCTAAAGGTTTCAATATGGATATGAATGACTGCGCCATATCGGTTTGTTTCCGAGTTTTACTATCGGCAGCAATGGTTTTCCAATATTCCAGTTCATCATCTACGGTTAACACAACTGAAAACCAATCAAACAAGAAATAAACCTTCACAACATTTTGAGTGCGTCCAACTACTTCTTCCTGATATCACTTGGTCGTATGCCCTATAAATGTCCGGACTTCCAATATTAAATTAAATAACATATAAAAATAATAAATTAAACTATTTTTTGCAAATTTATAAGAAATCCCATTCAATCACTTTTTGATATTAAAAGCACCCCATTTGCACGTCTCTTCGAGGTTCTTTTGTTTGGTGGTGGTGAAACTGGATCAGATCATTTCGCTGACGGTTAATCCAGGTTTTTGGGGAGATGATATTAGTAAAAATCTTCTTCTTCTTCTTCTTCTTTTTGTAGATCCTAGGGATCTGTTTGTGCCTCCGCATGTCGCTCTTGGGATGTTGACTCCCAGCTGTCTTTCCATCTTTTAGGAGTTCTGCCTGGGGGTCTGCGTCCTTCAGGATTACCTTGAAGGGCGATACGTGGAAGTCTGTCTTCTGACATTCTGTTTATATGTTCTTTCCAGTATTGCCTTCGTTGTCGTCCTCACCTCACCATATCCTCCGTCTTACACATGCTCCGGATGTCGGTATTTCTTACTCAGTCTCGCAATGTGTTTCCGGTTATGGATCGGAGAGTCTTCATCTCGGAGGTTTGAAGTTGAGATTTTATTCCAGGTTTTCGGGAGATGATATTAGTAAAAATCATTAAGCTTTACTAATTTTATGAGTATGTTTGCCTCAGTAATGTAATGGTCAGTACGCTCGGCTACCGTACTGAAGGTCTCGGGTTCAATTCCCAGGGGGGAGGTCAAATAAATATATAAGTGGGTTTTTCATGGGTTTCATCGGATGGTATAGTGTTAACATAATGAAAATAACAGAGATGTAACAGATTTGAATAATTTCCGGTCTGTAGTTTACTCAAGCACGCCTTGTCATGTACTTCAATCACATCTTGTCGTGTGCCTCAAGTGCGGCTTACTACATATGTTTCTCAAGTAGGTATTGTCGCATAGTTCAAGTCACACTTACAGAGCAACCATAACTCATTACATATTGTTCTTATTTTATTATTTACTGCATGACTAAAATAAAAGCATAAATATACCCATCAAACTTGGGGCACCGTCCTTCCCATATGCGGTTGTTCTGAGAGCCGCTTCCAAATGTGATAACATCTCCTGGATCTTTGGATCCAATGACATTGAATTATCCTGGAAAATAATAATGAGAAAGCGTTTATTTTTTTTATTTAAACTATTTTTTTATTTCATAAATCTTCATTTTAAAAAATTGCTGAGATATTTCCGCCCTGAGATTTTTTTTAAATTACCAATTGTAAGAGGGGTCCATATATGTGGTGTAATGCAAGGCATAAAGATTCCACAGGATTATTTGTAAAAGCCGTAATGCTGACATGTTGAAGTGCATCATCAGATTCCAATACAACGGGAGAGATTTTATAAAAGAAAAGACATCCAGTTTCTCCCTTAATTATCTAAAAACAAAGACAACATATTAAATTGTCAATCTAAAATATATTTTTGTTGTGTTCAAGGGTGTCAGATAATTTTATAAAGTAAATACTTTCAAAATAACATGAAAAGAGTCAACTTCGGAGTTACTTTCTCACTTTCTCCCTTAATTATCTAAAAACAAAGACAACATATTAAATTGTCAATCTTAAATATATTTTTGTTGTGTTCAAGGTTGTCTGATATTTTTTTAAAAGTAAATACTTTCAAAATAACATGAAAATAGTTAACCTTGGAGCTACTTTCTCAGTTTCTCCCTGAATTATCCAAAAACAAAGACAACATATTAAATTGTCAATCTAAAATATGTTTTTGTTGTGTTTAAGTTTGTCTGATATATTTTTTAAGGTAAATACTTTCAAAATAACATGAAAATAGTGAACCTCGCAGTTACTTTCTCAGTTTTTTCCCTTAATTATCTAAAAACAAAGACAACATATTAAATTGCCAATCTAAAAGATTTTTTGCTGTGTTCAAG
Organism: Brachycentrus maculatus; assembly: GCF_059751285.1. Taxonomy (NCBI): domain Eukaryota; kingdom Metazoa; phylum Arthropoda; class Insecta; order Trichoptera; family Brachycentridae; genus Brachycentrus; species Brachycentrus maculatus. The sequence goes on from NW_028280803.1 coordinate 631,739, forward strand.
AGTGTGCCGGATAAAATATTAAAGGTAAATAAATACTTTCAAAATAACATGAAAATAGTCAACCTCAGAGTTATATTGCAGTGAATTGTTGTCGGATGTTACGCTTAAAGTAAGGCATTGAGCTTCAGTCACAAACTTTTCCAAAGCCTCGGGTTTGTTTACCGGTTGTGTTAATTCATCTGCACCAAAGTAATTACCTATAATAAAATCACAATTGTTAGTTTTGATGCAAAAAGTACTTTTTTTTTACGAGAAACGGAAATATTTTATAAAGTTCTACTGACAAGTGGTCGCCGATATAAATTTCCTAATCCTGTCAGTCATGTTGGATGTAATTTAACACGGTTTTCAAAAATATATATTCGATGTATCATTGCAAAATAACGAAATTAACTTTGATAAAATCCATATTACATCCAATTATAGGACATATATAATATAGTAAAACTCAGACACTTCAAATATTTGAAGTTCAAGAATTTTATTTTCAAATTTGTCACTATAGCAACAGAAAGCGGAAATAGTGCTGCTATTATAAAAATTATATTTGAAGGGGAAGGAAGGCACAAAACTACCGTGAAATAAAATGGGAACATAACCACAGCTCACATGCATATTATTATTGTCACCAATAATGACTTGAATACTTTTTTTCTGAGAGTGCATATAGGTTGAATATATCTATAAATCATTTAACATTAATTCTGAACGTTTTACAACATCTTCCATTTCATTTATAGAACAGATAATTATTTATTATGTTTTAGTTTACATTTAGACCTGAGGATGGAGGCTTAACTTCCGAAATTAGCCATCATAATAAAATAAACTTATGTGGTAAAAAAACCAAATGTTTTTCTTTTACAATTTCATCTTTCATTTCCAAGATGAATTTTGTTTTCAGTATCTAAAATACTATTATGTAGTGATATAAGGGGTAAGAATAGCGATAATAATGAAAAAGTAAATTTTGATAATTTACACAGCGTAATTTTCGTAAAATAGTTTCTAAAGGGCGGTTAAGAAACGCTTAACCTTTTAACCAAGCATGACTTATATTTACGTTAAACACAACAGTATCGAGTATGCGTAGGACGTATAGAAACGTTCTCGAAATAAATGTTATACCCCTAAATGGATACGACTTGTTTTTCGTTTAACAAATGTTTGAGTCATCGGTACATGTATTAGCATGAATTCGTTATTGCGTGGGGTGCACGTGTACTTGGTAGGCGATGACGTGTACTTACTTACACTTCTTACTTCAATATTATGTTCAGTTTATTTTTTATATTTTCCATATTGAAAATCTTTTCATTTCAAAATATTTTTTATTTGGAATATTTCGAAATAGACGAAAGCTATTTGAGCAACATCAGTGACGAAATCAGTATACCAGCAGGTAGAAAATAAAATAATGTTATTGTTTATTTTTGTTTACGCGAGCGTGACGTAATTATACGTCTTTACAAAAAGTGCGCGCCCGTTGTATATTGCGTTCTTAAAAAGAACTTTCCCGGTTAACAAGTTTGGAAAAATAGAAGAAGATATTTTAATTCATGAAATATTATGTGCTATTCGTAAAGAACAATAAAAATACGTAACGTAGTTTTTTAAAATAAATAATAATTTTTTTATTTCATTATCCGGTTATTCTGATCGCTTACGAACGTCTCTAGCATAAATTATTGTCTACGGAGATCTCGTGGTTTACATTTCTGGTGTTATTTATCTGTGGTTTACGCCCGCATTTAAAATTTGTCTGTGGAGTTCTCTGTCCTGCCGGTTGTTGAGTTTTTGTTTCTTCGTATTTAGATTTTTATAATACATAAAAATGGTAAATAAACGCAATTAAATCATTTGAGATATTTATTTCTATTACTATTTATTCATGTCTAGTGTTAGCTGATAAGACGCTTGTGACGTTCACACTGAAAAAGGCGTTTCAATTAACATGATTTTTGACAAACCCACGTGCATTGTGCAGTTCTAGATTCTTCTAACACGATGTAAACTTTTTTAAGGTGTCGCTAAACCCTGTCCGAGTATTGAAAGATAATGCTGAAGAAGAAAAGGGCGAAATTGCCCGCATGTCCAGTTTTATTGGAGCCATTGCAATTGGAGATTTGGTTAAGAGTACCCTAGGGCCCAAAGGGATGGACAAAATTTTGGTTTCCTCCGGAAGGAATGCCGGATCCGTAAGTATTTCTGTCTTACATTTTGAGTGTGTCCAAATACTTGTTCACAACATCTGGATTAAATCCAATTACAGGAGTTATTTTCATTTTTGTCAAAAAAAGAATGTGAAAATCTCCTGTAATCCAGATTTTGTGAACAAGTATTTGGACACTCAAAATGTTGTAAATAAATTATCTGGTCAAATTTTAAGCTTAAGTAATAAAAACGAAAATAATATTTTCTGACATTTCTCATGTGTGTGATTATAATCCAGGATTCGAACCTCACATACTAATAAAGAGTTGCTCTGCTCAATAAAAAGCTTCTTTTTATATCACCAATAGATGTCTCTAGTGATTCAAGAACAATGTTTCAAAATTGGTTTATATATATATATAGAGCTTCCAAGAATTTGAGTAGTGTGGTTGGTCAATAATGGGTAGAATTGGTGAATGTTACACGTGTGTAAAATGATCACTTAAACCAGCCTTTGACGGTCGTCAGCCACGTAAATGCCAAGACTTCCATATTCTTCTTGATCTTTGATAAGATGTCAAAAAATAATACTTAAAAAATTATATTTGAATAATGAATAAACATCGACTATAGTATTATTTTATGAACTGAATTAACGCATGTCTTTAGTTGGACATTTCTTCATTGTTTACTGCGCCCTATTATAATAGTTAACTCTGCTTCGTAGGTTCAAGTGACAAATGATGGAGCGACTATCCTCAAATCAGTGGGCGTGGATAATCCGGCTGCTAAAATTCTAGTGGACATGTCTAAAGTACAAGACGATGAAGTTGGCGATGGAACCACATCAGTAACAGTGTTAGGTAAGATAGATTTTGATACATAGGTCGGATAACTGCGCCATGTGAGTGACCTGGACCATACCCAGGACTAGAGGTGTTCCTAGTATATCAGTCACAGGTACGAATACTATGATACGTCAAGAGATCATTATATCATGGTACTTGTATGGACCTGTAATATGTATAATATACTACCCACCAGCCACTAGTCAAATCTGTTTCAAACCAATATGACCAGCCATAGCATTGTCACTCATAAATCATAAAAATAATTTTAGCTTATCAATGACTTGCCGGTCAGTCGTTTTGCAGTGTATATTGTAAAGCTATCCCCTTCTTAGTCTATTGGATTATTAGATACGAATGGTGAAAAGAGACAAATATACATGTCCATGTCAGTCACGGCGTGTTAAATATTGCTCAGCTCAGGATTCATCGGGTTCGGAAATACACGGAGATACAAAGTATCACAGATATTCTGATATCGTTTAGTAAACAGATATTTTTTTAAACATTCCCGTTTATTTCCCGCTCTGTTAAAACGTCAAAATGAAGCGCGTACAAGTCAAGTTTAGAGATATTGTTATGTGCTTTCTGAAGCAAACAAATTAGCAGTATAATATGCAAACAAAAACTATTATTCAAAACAAGTATTTCTAATTTAAAGAAACATTTGATATGTAAGCGCGGCGGCGCATAGTACGAGATACGGGGAGCGTGAACCAGAGTCTGGTTACCACACTAGTATCTGGTAACGGGAAGCGTATCCTAGTATCATGACATGGTGATATCGGTAACAGCGATATCGCTATGTAGCAGTCTAAACACACCACTGCTAAAGCTATTGGGTGGGAGGAACCAGCTGTCAGAAAGACCCATAGATATGCTCACAGATGGTAAATTTATATGTTTTGGCACTTAGACTTAGACACAAATATTATGGCTTTTCACGCCAGATGCTTTAACCACTTCTGTGGTCAACCTCTCGGAAAAAAGTGGATCAAAAAAACCCACCCTTTTTTTCACCATTATGTTTTTTTTTATCATATTTTGAAATATAATAAATCAGTATAAAACATAAATAAAAAATATTAGGAAAGAAAGAAAAACAAAGGAAGAATGGATATATCTTGACTGGTGGGGAATGACCCGAGCTGGATTCGGGCAAATCACTATAAAAAGTTTCGTGTACGATGTGCCCGAACTGGATTCGGGCAAATCACTATAAAAAGTTTCGTGTACAATGTGCCCGAACTGGATTCGAGCAAATCACTGTGCCAGCAAAATACCTACCCGAATTGTATTCGGGCAAATCACGCAAGGGGTTAACTAATAATATCATGTATTATGACGATTCATCTCTGTCGGTGGGTAAATTAAACAACAAAAAAAAAAACCTCTAACCGCCAAAATACATCATCGGTATGTCCATGTCTACATTTTTAGCAAAGTGTACCAGAGTTGATATATCATTACTCTAACTATTTAGCACAGAGCTCCATACCACACAGGCATTTATGTATATTGAATGGACAAACACACGGTCTAGTGTTGATTTTAACACTTGGTAGTTATAGAGTTTTTATGTCATTTATAGCGGCGGAATTGCTCCGCGAAGCTGAGAAGCTGATAGAGCAGAAGATCCACCCGCAGACCATCATCGCCGGGTGGAGACTGGCCACGCAGACCGCCCGCGCTGCGCTGGAAGCCTCCTCTCAGGACCACTCCTCCGACCCCGTGGCCTTCAGGAACGACCTCATGAACATTGCGCGCACCACGCTCAGCTCCAAAATTCTCTCACAGCACAAGGAGTGAGTCCCCTGCACTTATTAACCTGACCGTGCTATTAACACATTGTTTGCGGGAAACGCTTAAAAGCTTCTTTTTCATACTGTTGGTAGAGAGCGGAAGGCGCTTATAAGCGTTCTGTTTGTGTACTTTTGGTAGAGCGCGAGAGATGCTAAAAAACATTGTACAGATAAGAATTGGGTTTGCGGTTACTTGTGATTAGTATACGACCCTAATAAGTATACTAATTAGGGTCGGAGTTGATGAAAAAAATCACCCGACAACAATGTGTTAACCTTTCCGGGAGTACAAAAATTGATGTCTGACTTTCTCTGGGGAGTGGGTTCTTTTTACATGAAAATTTTTTTTCTGTCATTAAATTGATGTATTATGAAGATGGAAATTATGTTAAAATAATTTGAAAAAAAAAAACACCTCTTCAAATTTTTTTTCAATTATGACAATTACACACAAATATCCACAGATCGGCTGTCCAAACTCAAAACACAGTAAGGGACATTTTTTTGCAGTAGGTTTTTTTGCATTTTTAGACTAAGTAGATTCTGCTTTGTCCAAAAATGCAAAAAAAAAAACGTACTACAATAAAATGTCCCTTACTGTGTTTTAAGTTTGGACAGCCGAGATGTCATTGCTATACAAGTTACACCATACTGACTGACAGACGGACTTCGACGTTCATTAACCTTTTAAACGCGTTAACTTTGTTCCTAAGAGACGCTCATGCGCGGCTGTATTTCGCCGTTTTTTAAATGATTACTTTTATCATGTATTTAGTTATGAAACGATTTATTTTCCTAAACAAAAACGTTCAATGGGATTCATTGTGCCTTTTTGGTACTCTATAATACACGTGTGTCACATTATTCTTGAAATATATCGTAATATAAACAAATTAGATCGTAACATAAATAAATCAAAGCACGCATCGTGTCACTCTTACCCACTGGCGATGCGTAGCGTCGAGAGTGAGACAGATATAGGGCATGATTATGGCGCGGACTAATTACCGACCGCAAGAAAAATCAGGGATCTGTTGTTTTATTTATCCTTGTGATGTTACAAATTATTAGTCAGATATTTCAACAGATGTCATAAGGCCGAGGATTGACGTATTATTTTATCCAAAGTTCCACACCATGAAAAAATCCCTCCAAGTTGAACTGAGGTTCGAAACTTGGAGCAAAGTTAAAACACAAACGCTTATGTCAGCCGCGTATGGGGCATGTCTTGTTAAAACACATACGCTTATGCGAGCCGCGTGGATCCGGTTAACATCGATACTTCTTTGAGGAAAATTTGCACCGACGTTCATTTACATCCATACTCCCGGAAAGGTTAAGTTCACTATTTGAATAAAAAAAAGCATATATCCCATGACTACTGCGGACAAAAGTACTTATCAACTGCACACATTTGCATGCATTGACAAAAATACATATTGTTTCTTACTGTGGCCAAGCGATATCGCCATTTCCCAAAATTTTGCAAGTCCTTTATATATATGCTTCAGTATATAAATTTGAACGAAAATCACAGTACAGTATGATAGCAATATGAAGTGTCACGTGTCACGTAGCTAACTGTGTATGGTCCCTATATCGCCTAATAAACAACAGAAACGATAACATTGCTTATTTTTTGACATCTCATCAAAGATGAAGAAGAATATGGAAGTCTGGGCATTTACGGGGCTTACGACTGTCATAGGCTGGTTTAAGTGATCACTTTACACACGTGTAACATTCACCAATTCTACCCATTATTGACAACCACACTACTCAAATTCTTGGAAGTTCTATATATATGAACCAATTTAGAAACCTTGTTCATGAATCACTAGAACTTCACTAGAGACATCTATTGGTGAGATGTAAAGAAGCTTTTTATTAAGCAGAAACTCTTATATTAGTATGTGAGATCCGAATCCTGGATTATAATCACACACATGAAAAACGCCAGAAAATACCATTTTCATTTTTATTATTAAGCTTATAATTTGACCAGATAATTTATTTACAACATTTTGAGTGTGTCCAAATACTTGTTCACAAAATCTGGATTATCTCCAATTAATTGGAGATAATCCAGATTTTGTGAACAAGTATTTGGACACACTCAAAATGTTGTAAATAACATTGCTTTGTTACATATTGATGATGTAGAATCTCATTATCATTTAGAATTATTTAGTTTTTTATGTAGGCAATTTTTTAAAACATTTATTATATTTTTTGTAGATACTTCTCAAAGCTGGCCGTAGATGCAGTCTTAAGGTTAAAAGGATCAGAAAACCTTCAAGCCATCCAGGTTATCAAAATTAAGGGCGGTCTGCTGGAAGACTCCTTCCTCGATGAAGGATTCCTTCTTGAGAAGAAGGTAATTGTATAGCTGATTTTGTTGACATGGGTTCAATTCCTGATAAAATTATATCGTGGGTGTACTGGCAAAAAACGGTAACTCAAAAATATGCAATTTTGACTAAATGATGCATATTATAAAGTTTTCAACATTCTATAAACTTACAACATTTTGAGTGTGTCCAAATTCTAGTTCACAAAATCTGGATTATCTCCAATTACAGTAGTTATTTTCATATTGTAGTTATTGTCGACATACAGTAGTTATTGTTGTCCGCCTCCGTAGTATAATGGTCAGCACGCTCGGCTACCGTTCTGGAGGTCCCTGGTTCGATTCCCAAGGGGGGTAAAATAAATATTAGTGATTTTTTCACTGTAATATTTATTCAATATTACCATGGACTGGTACCTGAAGCGGAGGGCTGATCACCTTTCTTTCTTGTGTAAAACGATCATGATAACACTGCGTTTATAAGACACAGTGCCCTATGCACCATTGGGGTGCGGATAAGGGTTTTATATATTATTATATATTTTCATATTATTTTTCGACATCTCATCAAAGATGAAGAAGAATATGGAAGTCTGGGCATTTACAGTCGTCAGCCCCGTAAATGCCCAGACTTCCATATTCTTCTTCATCTTTGATGAGATGTCAAAAAATAATATTCTATAAACTGGCAAAATACACTAAGTAGTTTGAAATGTCTTAAAAGTAAATTCTACTTTAAGTTAAATAGCGGGTATTTTATTGGAGCCAAAAACTTTAAATAATTAGGGATTATTCAAACAGGGATTTTAGAGGTAACATTTTTTGCCAGTATACCCATGATATAAAAATAGGTAATTTTTTTGTCCTTACCCCATACAGTTTTGAGTGAATCTTCTTAGACACTTTCTGAAACTTCCAATTAAATGAATCATAAAAAAAATTACTCCAATAACGTTTTTATTCTTTCAGGTTGGAGTTCATCAACCAAAGAGAGTTGAAAATGCAAATATTTTAATAGCAAACACACCCATGGACACTGATAAGATTAAAATATTTGGATCCACCATCAAGGTAGACTCTATGGCCAAAATTGCGGAGCTGGAAGTTGCCGAAAAGGAGAAAATGAAGGACAAAGTCAACAAAATCTTGGCTCACAAGTGCAACGTCTTCATCAACAGGTAAACACAATACTGAATTGTTGGATAATATATCCAAAATCAAACAAGGTTTGTTGGATTGATTCTACATTTATTTATGCATATCGCTCACTCCTTTCAAGAACGTCATAAATAAAAAATCGCAAATTTTGAGTTATGGACGTTTTAGGAATGCCCAGAAAATATACTATATCCCAGCAAAAGAGGCATATTTTTAACTTAATATTTACCCGCTACAGAGCAGAAAGTGTTGTTTTTGCATTTTAAAGAAAAGGTATTGTTTATTAATTTTTTTAAATTTATAAAATATTTTTCATATGGAGAAAGAACCTTCAGGTTTTACCTAAAAAGATCTGTTGCAGAGTTAAAAGTTTAATAAGTGGCTTGATATTTATTTTTAATACGGTATTATATTTTTAAACTTTAAAAACGTTCTCCTGAAAAATCAAGTTTTTTGATTTATGACGTTCTTGAAAGGAGTGAGCGATATGTTAATACGTGATGCGTTTCGTCTTCTTAGGACATTATCAAACACCCGACAATTCAATATGAAATTCTACCAACTGTCTGCAGTTACAATAAATAAATACAATACTGGCAGACTATCATCATATTTACAACATTTTGGGTCTTTCCAAATACTTGTTCACAAATCTGGATTATTTTTGACATCTCAACATAGATGAAGAAGAATATGGTAGTGTGGGTATTTACAGGGTTTATGACCTGTCATTGGCTGGTTAAGTAATCACTTTACACACATGTTACATTCACCATTCTACACATGATTGACAACCACGCATGTACCAAATTTTTTGGAACAAATTAAAGAGTATGTGAATGTAATCCGGGGCTCAGATCATGCATACAAATAAAAAAGTCTGCTTGATAAAAGCTTTCCTCAATGCGCTGTTTTCCCTATAGATGGCTGTTGTGAACTCTTATGTACAGCGTCACGAGATTGATCAATATATCTAGGAGTTCCAAAAATTTGAGTATTGTGGCTGTCAATCATGGGTAGATTGGTGAATGTTACACGTGTGTAAAGTGATCACTTAACCAGCCTATGACAGGTCATAAGCCCTGTAAATACCCAGACTTCCATATTCTTCTTCTATGTAGAGATGTCTAAAATGTGTCATCATAGTCGGGTTGTGGTCCTGTGGTTAGTGTCGCGGACTCTTGAGTTAGAGTTTCTCGGTTTGAACTTTCTTTACCACAATTTGTTCCCTTTTTTTAATAATGAGGTGCGTAGGCTCACAGAAATAGTATGAAATTGAAGAATTTTTGTAAATAATAAAAAAAACACAAATATTTCCCTTTATGAAAAAAATTCATAATAATTCATTACTTTATGAACATTTTGAGTGTGTCCAAATACTTGTACACATGTGTAACTCTACTTCGAACCCTTATCTGCACCCCAATGCTGCATAGGGCACTGAATCATTTTTAAATGCAGTGTTCTCTTGATCGTTAACACATGAAGAACACACAAACACATTAAAGAAAAGTGATCAGCCCTCCGCTTCAGGTACCAGTCTAGGGTAATATTGAATAAATATCTGAGTTAAATAATCACTTATATTTATTTTACCCCCCCTGGGAATCGAACCCGGGACCTCCAGTACGGTAGCCGAGCGTGCTGACCATTACACTACGAAGGCGGATTTATATAAAAATTAACACTTGTTTAATACCACCAATATAGTTTTATTTAATTATAAGAGTGAATATAGAATAATTATAAGAGTGAAAAAAAATCACTTATATTTATTTTACCCCCTCCGGGAATCGAACCCGGGACCTCTAGTACGGTAGCCGAGCATGCTGACCATAACACTACGGAGGCGAACACATGTGTGTAAAATGATAAGCTGGTATTCCTATGACGGTCATAAGCCCTGTAAATTCTCAGACTTCCATATTCTCCTTCATCTATGTTGAGATGTCAAAAAACAACATTGGTTTATGGTTGTGAATTTGCGATTATTTTCAGACAACTCATCTACAACTACCCGGAGCAGCTGTTTGCCGACGCCGGAGTGATGGCCATCGAGCACGCCGACTTCCAGGGCATCGAGAGGCTGGCTCTGGTCACCGGGGGGGAGATCGTCTCCACCTTCGACTGCCCCGGAAAGGTCAAGCTGGGCAAATGCGACGTTGTGGAACAGGTGACAATATTTCTCAAATTTTCACGACTTTTTTTTATTAATTTTTTTATTTAAAAGAAAAAGAGAAATATTTGAGATTTTATTATTTCTTCTAACCCTTATTCGCGCCCAATGGTGCATAGGGCACTGCATCGTAGCGACGCAGTGTTATCTCGATCGTTAATTGCACGAATGCAAGGTGATCGGCCCTGCTCTTCTCGTACCAGTCCAGGGTGATATTAAATAAATATGAGAGTAAAAAACTCGGCCATATTTATCTTGACCCCCCCGGGAATCAAACCCGGGACCTCCAGCACGGTAGCCAAACGCGTTGACCACTGCGCTATGGAGGTGGACATTTTGGTGGTGGTTTTGTGGTAGAATGCTCGCCTGCCTTTTATTATTTACACAAATATTTCAATTTTATACTATTTCTGTTAGCCTAAGCGTCTCATTATATCATATAAATAGGTATCAAATTGTGGTGGAGTGGGTTCGGACCGAGAAACTCTGACTTAAGATTTCTTGAATGTTTTTCGCAGATACTCTGTGGCACATTTTATAAACTTTATAAAATTAAACAACTTTCATCAACCACTTTTTTATTTTTTATTATTAGTACACTTTAACCAACCGGTTTCTGACTTAAGAGTCTGCGACACTAATTGCGTGTCCACAATCCGACTCAAACAGGGATGTTTAGATACTAATGGTGTTTTTCTGGGTTATTGACATGGACAAGAATTGCCAAAGACAAATTTTAATAAATGATACACAAATATATCAGAATGTACATTATTTAAACACTTCTTAGAGCCTGTTATAATAATTACTTCATGGGGCACTTCTAGAAAATTCGGTGGTGGTTTTACAAACTTGTATTTATTTAGATTGGTAGTGACAGGGAAATTGAAAGCTTTTAAATGTAAATTCACAGTAAAATCGGATACAAATTTGTTTCACCTCTTCTATAAACTTAGTTCATAAAACAAAAAATTGCTTTGCAAAAGAAGGTCTGTCAAGACGCCTGGATGTTTCTGTATCAGATCCGGGAATGCGGTGGGACAGCTTTCAATGTTGTAATAATCACAACATTTTGAGTGTGTCCAAATACTTGTTCACAAAATCTGGCTTATCTCCAATTACAGGAGTTATTTTCATATTATTTTTTGACAAGTCATCAAAGATGAAGAAGAATATGGAAGTCTGGGCATTTACAGTACAGGTCAGTAAATGCCCAGACTTCCATATTCTTCTTCATCTTTGATGACATGTCAAAAAATAATATTAAAATAATCAGCAATTATTTTTTTTAATGATTTTTAAATTAGTAAATTTATTTCTTACATATTTTAACAGAGTTGTTTGATTATTTTAATTTTATTTCTTGAATGCATGTTTCTTTCGCAGATTATGATTGGAGAAGAGACCCTCCTGAGGTTTGGTGGAGTGGCTCTGGGCCAGGCGTGCACCGTGGTCATCCGAGGGGCCACCCAGCAGATCATCGACGAGGCGGAGAGGTCGCTGCACGACGCGCTGTGCGTGCTCGCCGCCACCGTGCGCAGCACCCAGGTCGTGCTGGGAGGAGGTACGCACAAATACAAAGCTAGGGCAGGGGTCGGCAACGTGTGGCGCAAGCCATATATGTGGCTTTTTAAGCATTTTGTGTGGCTCTTTCCTTGTCAAATTTAAAATGACATTTTTTTACAGATATTTTATTTTTTTATTTATTTTATATATTTTATGTTGGGAATTGTACAGATTTATATTTAGTAAAAGTATATAATAAAAAATAGTTACATTCATAAAAAAAGAAAGCCAATTACACAATTCCACATTTATGTTGTAATAATAATGATAAAAAACGTCACTAGATAAAAAAAAAAAAAAAAAAAAAGAGTGTGTGTGTGTGTGTGTGTGTGTGTGTGTGAGGAAGGGAGTAAAAGGGTAAGGGTAAGGGTATGGTATGATTTTATAGGAAGGAGAAGGAGAAATGAATACGAGCATAATAATTAAAAAAAAAAAATATTATGCTCATATTCATTTTTGTTTGGTTGGGTAAGGAGGTGCCATTTAGGCACATATGAACCCTCATAAAACCCTTTTACTTATACGAATGGGTCCAATTAAATAATGAAAAATTGAATCCATTGTAAAAATTTTAGTCGTATATTATTTTTGAGCCTTTAGTGATGATTGATTACTTCCAGGCTGCAGTGAGATGCTGATGTCGTGTGCCGTAGACACAGTTGCGGCGCGCACTCCGGGCAAGGAGTCGGTGGCCGCTGAGGCATTCGCACGCGCACTTCGTCAGTTGCCCACGGCCATCGCAGACAATGCCGGGTACGATTCGTCGCTCCTCGTGTCACAGCTGCGGGCTGAACACGCCACCGGGAAGAACACCGCCGGACTGAGTGAGTGCATTAAATCTGCTAACGATAGCCTAGCTAACTGACGACCTTACTTATAATTCGATTTTACTACTGATTGGACTTACACAAACTTAGAGACCATACAAAATTGGCTACGTTACACGCATATGTCTGTACGGCTGTCCAAACTTAAAACACAGTAAGGGACTTTTTTTTGTAGTACGTTTTTTTTGCATTTTTGTACTAAGTAGATTCTACTTATGATTATACTCGGACAGTTGGCCGCCCGACCCTCAATATACCAATCACAAGTAACCGCAAACCCGATTCCTATCCCTTATCCGCACCCAATGGTGCATAGGGCACTGCGTCATATAAACGCAGTGTTATCTTGATCGCTTACACATGAAGGAAAGGTGATCAGCCTTCCGCTTCAGGTACCAGTCCAGGGTAATATTGAATAAATATTACAGTGAAAAAATCACTTATATTTATTTTACCCCCCTTGGGAATCGAACCCGGGACCTCCAGAACGGTAAACCGATTCCTATCAATACAATTTTTTTTTGGCGTCTCATGCCGTCTACCAAAAGTAAGCAAATAGAACGCTTATAAGCGTCTCCCGCTCTCTACCAACTCTATGTAAAACACGCTTTTAACGGTTTCCCACAAACAATGCTGTTAAGTTCACTATATGAATTTTGAAAAGTATATAGTAAACAGTCCCATGACTATTGCGGACAAAAGTATATATCGATTGTACATAAGACAATTGAGTGAGGGACATTTTTTTTGTAGTACGTTTCTTTTGCATTTTTGTACTAAGTAGAATCTACTTAGTATGTACAAAAATGCAAAAAAATGTACTACAAAAAAAATGCCCCTTACTGTGTTTTAAGTTTGGACAGAAGAAGAATTTATGGTAAAATTTTTTATGCTGGTATTTGATAGCTGATTAGTGATGTGTATTATTATTATTTCCCAGACATGGACGAAGGTAAAGTGAGCTGCATGAGGGAGCTGGGCATCACGGAATCCTTCGTCGTGAAGAGACAGGTGCTCCTGTCGGCCGCCGAGGCTGCTGAGATGATACTCCGCGTGGACAACATCATCAGGGCCGCCCCCAGGAAGCGCGTTCAGGACAGGCGCCCGTGCTAAGCACTCACCGCCCCTCGCACTAAAGTGACACAATTCCGCTTCATTTCACATTAACTCGGTGAACTCTGTTAAAAGTATTACGCAAATGTGATCGGACTCTGTTCTTCAACACTGCCTTCTCATTTATTATGTTAGCTTTATTTATATTTGGATATAAAGTATAATCAGCACGTGCAAATTGCGAGATTTCAATGATCAAAGATGTATCACATTAATCTGACGAGTATTCTGTTCTTGTTCTTGTATAGATTGGGTACTCGGTTACACAAATCAGTGTAAGGTTAGTTATTAATCGTACACGCAATTATCTCACTAATAAATAATATAAGTTTTTATGAGGAAATAAACATATTTTAACCATTTTAGTGTTTTCATTCTGAATCTGCTGAAGCAATTTTTTAATAAAAGATAATAAAGGCTCGCCATGTTATCTGGGCATGCCGAATATAACAAGGTATTGAATTTTGTTTATTGATGTCTTTTATTCTAGGGATATGCATATATGTCGTTATCCTTGAAATTTGTCCGCCTCCGTAGTGTAATGGTCAGCACACTCGGCTACCGTTCTGGAGGTCCCGGGTTCGATTCCCAAGGGGGGTAAAATAAATATAAGTGATTTTTTCACTGTCATATTTATTCAATATTACCCTGGACTGGTACCTGAAGCGGAGGGCTGATCACCTTTCCTTCATGTGTAAACGATCAAGATAATACTGCGTTTATATGACGCAGTGCCCTATGCACCATTGGGGTGCGGATAAGGGTTTTATTTATATTATGTATCCTTGAAATTTTATTCCCTTTCAATATTATATTCAAATCGTAAATATAAATATGGCCAATATTTATTTTGTGTAGATTTACAAAAATAAAACAATCTTACCATCTGACGTTTGCAAAATTTTGCTGTAAAAGGGTTGATATATTCCACTCCTATAGCCAAGAATATCAAACGCTGGATGGAATCGCCTCATTTTTTCATGTAGTTGATAATAATAATAATAATTTTGGACATATTACTTTAATATTTAATAATATATATAGACAAAAAAGATCATTCTTTCATTAATTGATTCGGCAGTCACTTTGTGGTAAAATCTATCCATTTTTGATTAGTGTTTTACTTAGTAAATATCACTATTTCTTAAATGTACTGTGACACGTGTTTCAATGCATTTGGTGATTGGAAATGATGCGGAATGCATCAAAACCTGTGACACAGTAGATTTTAAGAAATAGTGGTATTTACTATGTAAAACATAAATAAAAAAAAAAGATTAATCTATTAGGGTGAAGACTGACCGAAGCATTTCGTCGTAACGTAACATCGCTCGCGGCGAGCATGTTACGTTATGACGTTACGGCATTGCTGACTGACCGCGATCAGTGCTCGTTTGTGGCCTTGTGCCTCAGTGTTGCCATATCGCTCACTCCTTTCAAGAACGTCATATATCAAAAATTGTAAATTTTCAGTTGTGCATGTTTTCGGAATGCCCAGAAAATGTACTATATCCCAGCAAAAGAGGCATATTTTTGACATAATATTTACCCGCTACAGGGCAGAAAGTGTTGTTTTTGCATTTTGAAGAAAAGGTATTGTTTAATTATTTTTTTAAATACACAAAAAAATTAAAATGGAGAAAAAACATTCAGGTTTTAACTAAAAAGATCTGTTGCGCAGTAAAATTTCAATAATAATTTATTAAAAATAAATATAAAGTGGCTTTATATTTATTTTTAATGCATTATATTTTATTTTTAAACTTCAAAAACGTTCTCGTGAAAAATTAAGTATTTTGATTTATGACGTTCTTGGAAGGAGTGAGCGATATGTCACACCAAAAAATCTGAATTACAGTCTAGAATCTGTATTAAATTAGTATAAAATCAATAACCCAAAATCTGTATGAATCTTTGCAACTTTGCATTTGTAGTTAGAATGTCGGATGACGACGACGTGATTCTTGGTTCCGTGATTTTAATAAATTACAGATGAAAGATTCCCCGCAGTTTGGGGAATTTCCCACAGATTGGCAACCCTGTACTAATCTAAAATTGCATCCGACTTCGGATGGAGCATTCGGAACGAGCGGCGAGCAGCTCGGCTCGCTGTACTGACTGCCTGAATGCTCGCATCGTAACATGTTACGTTACGACGAAATGCTCCGGTCAGTCTTCACCCTTAAGTTTTATTTTTTATCAAAATTGTGTGCCCTACTAATGCCATCCGGCATTTAAGGGTTAATGGGTATAAAATAAAACAATGTATGAAAAAAGGTTTGATTTATTGCTCTAACTTAGTAATATATAGGTTTACTAATTTTATTATATTTACAGGGTTTTAAAAATACATACTTACACATTATAGAATATATTTTAATAAATACATATGATTAATAAAATGTGAATGCTGCGAAAGAAAATAGGTATTTCTCTCTCTAAGGCAAATTAGTATTGAAGAGTCCAGATTTAGAATTATCAAAGGTTTTCTTAGTACTTGTGCTATAGAACTATATATCGACTAACTGTGTTTATCGTATATGACTCCTTTCCTTCTAAGCAAAAATATTTATTATTTAGAATTGTGCATAACAATATAATTTTCAGTCATTCATTTACCATTGCAAATACATATTATTTATATTTAATTTCATGGTAAATAACCCGATCCTTCTGGCACCTCTAATCTATGATGTTATGTATGGTGGGCGGTAAGTAATCATTTTATTTGATTTTTAAACACATTATATGGAAACTGATTGATTTTTTTATTGTTGGGTAATATATTCAAAGTTAAACACCGTTATGGGATTGAATTCTACTTTTATTTACATATATATGATAATATGTGATGCGTTTTGTCTTATTAACCTTTTAACCGCGTCAACTTTGTTCCTGAGAGACGCCCGTACGTGGCGGTATTTCACCGTTTTTAAAATGATTACTTTTATCATGTATTTAGTTAAGAAACGATTTATTTTCCTAAACAAAAACGTTCAATGGGATTCATTGTGCCTTTATTATTCTTGAAATATATCGTAATATAAACAAATTAGATCGTAACATAAATAAATCAAAGCACGCATCGTGTGTCACTCTTACCCACTGGCGATGCGTAGCGTCGAGAGACAGATATAGGGCATGATTATGGCGCGGACTAATTGCCGACCGCAAGAAAAATCAGGGATCTGTTCTTTTATTCATCCTTGTGATGTTACAAATTAATAGTCAGATATTTCAACAGATGTCATGAGGCCAAGGATTGACGTATTATTTTATCCAAAGTTCCACACCATGAAAAAATCCCTCCAAGTTGAACTGAGGTTCGAAACTTGGAGCAATGTAAAAACACATACGGTTATGTCAGCCGCGTATGGGGCATGTTTTATGAAAACACATACGGTTATGCGAGCCGCGTGGATCCGGTTAAGACATTATCAAACACATTTGTATGTTTGATAATGTCTCAATAAGTTGAAACGCGTCACATATCATATGTAAATAAAAGTAGTATTGAATCCAATAACGGTGTTTAATTATGGATATATTACCCAACAATGCAAAATGGAATTCTACCAACAACTATCTGCAGTTACAATAAATATGATTTTTTATATTACAATGTACATAAATATTTATTAATTTTTTTGTTGATGATAGTTAATTATCCATCGACTGGTAGTCATACTTATAGTGGGAATATCTATCCATTTTTTATTTAAATTTTACTTGCTAAATACAACTTTTGTGACACGTGTTTTGAAACATTCCACATAATTTAATATGTTTGATGATGATGATGGGGAATGCATTGAAACATGGGTCACATTACATTTTAAGACGTACTGGTATTTCTTTAAATTGTAACCGTTATTTTCGTCCGCCTCCGTAGTGTAATGGTCAGCACTCTCGGCTACCGTTCTGGAGGTCCCGGGTTCGATTCCCAAGGGGGGTTAAATAAATAAAAGTGATTTTTTTCACTGCAATATTTATTCAATACATATTACCCTGGACTGGTACCTGAAGCGGAAGGCTGATCACCTTTCCTTCATATGTAAACGATCAAGATAACACTGCGTTGATATGACGCAGTGCCCTATGCACCATTGGGGTGCAGATAAGGGTTTTATTATTATTATATTTTCATCTGATGGTGCATAGGAGACTGGATCATATAGCAACAGTGTTATCTTGATCGTTAAATATATGAAGAAAGGTGATCATCTCTCCGCTTCAGGTACCGGTCCAGGGTAATATTGAATAAATATTAGAGTGAAAAATAATTTATTTTGACACCCCTTGGGAATCAAACCTGGGGCCTTAAGCACGGTAACAAACGCGCTGACCGCTACAATGTATGTAGAAGAGAACAAGACTGGTATTTACCAAGTAAAATTTAAACTAAAAACTTAATGAAAAAAAAAAATCTAATTCTCTTTGAGAATTAGATTTTGCCATCTTTGATGCACAAGTTACTTTTGCGTCACATTTGTGGACAAGATGTGTATACATTTTATCTGTTTACAGCGCCACCTGAGATTGTGATATTTTTCTTAATGATTATACACACAGATGTCAGTAGTATGAAGGTGAGGTGAGTTAAAAGTGAAAAATTATTACAATCTTAACACACTTCGGACGGGAAAGGTATTTCTATCCGTTTGGTCGATTGATGCTTAAGGATGGGAGTATTTTTACCTTCTGCGCCGACCCTATTTCAAAGACAGGAAAGAAGGAATTAACCAGTGTTTTCATATGAATATTATAAACCAATCTCTATTCTAAGGTCTTAACTATAATAATAATAAAACCCTTATCCGCACCCTAATGGTGCATAGGGCACTGCGTCATATAAACGCAGTGTTATCTTGATCGTTTACACATGAAGGAAAGGTGATCAGCCCTCCGCTTCAGGTACCAGTCCAGGGTAATATTGAATAAATATGACAGTGAAAAAATCACTAATATTTATTTTACCCCCCTTGGGAATCGAACCCGGGACCTCCAGAACGGTAGCCAAGCGTGCTGACCATTACACTATGGCGGCGGATAAACTATAGGTCTTAACTATATGTAGATAATTATCAAAACCCGTCACCAGCGGTCCGCAGTCTGCAAGCATAAGAAAATTCCCATCCGAAATGTGCTAATATATTGGTGGTCAGAAATTAAGGTTTGTATCATGGATGTATATGACCTGGGAGGAAGCCAAGGAGTTGGCGCGTGACAGAGTGACTTGGAGACGTCTCGTGTTGGCCATATGCTCCACCTAGGGAGCGAACATGGAAAGAAGAAGAATAATATGGGCACCATAGGGATCGGGTCGATCAATTACTTGCAAATTATCTATCTTAATTTTATTTTGATCTCTGCGGTGTTCATTATATCTATTTTTATTGCCATTTTCTTATTCATATATATATTTTTTCAATGCTTGTGTCTTATATTAAAATCATTCAGTTATTTCCATACTTGTCTCTCTCATTCATTCTGCATCCAGTAATTGGCACCAGATTTAAATACAAATGAAATATTTTGAATATATAATAATTACATAAACAAACAAACATTATAATTATATATAATATTTTTTAAATACATATAAAGTTTAGACAATAGAGGGTAATACAAACAGATTCTTTTTGACAAAGTGCGCACTTGAAACATGTAGGAAAAATATGCATTTAGTACTTTTTATAAATTGTATGCAAACATAATTTGTGTCGGGTTGTGGTCCCGTGGTTAGTGTCGCGGAATCTTAAGTCAGAGTTTCTCGGTTCGAACTCACTCTACCACAATTTGATACCTATTTCCAATAATGAGCTGCTTAGGCTTACAGAAATAGTATGAAATTGAAATATTTGTGTAAATAATAAAAACATAAATATGTCTCTTTAAAAAAAAAAATTGGATCTTTAGAAGTTAGTATATTATTGTATATTTTATTCACTTCCACAGTGTAGGCTAGAGGAAGACCTAAACCCCCTTGGAATTCCTTGCCAACCGTCTTCGGTTTAATTCCAAGGGGGATCAAAATGATTATAAGAGCTTTTTCACATTTTACTCATTTAATCTGTCCGGGAGTATGGATATACGTAGTCGTCTAAACAAAACTTTCCTCAAAGCATAATGGGGGTACATGAATTGCAGCAAATATATCCTGTTGACATTTATTTCTAAAATGGTACTTGTACTGCCATCTGAGGTTGTATTTATTTAAACACTAAGGTACATGAATGGCAGCAAATATATCCTGGTGACATTTATTTCTAAAATGGTACTTGTACTGCCATCTGTGTTTCTTTAAACACTAAAACCACACTTCAGATAATTTTTACTAAAAACAAAGTATGTAAACGTCATCGTAATGACACTGTCAAAGAAAATATTGATAATTTTTATATAAATCATGTTTACTAGTGTGTATAATATATATTTTTTTCAAGAAAATATGTTGCATTGACTGATAAAATTATAAAAAAGTTTAAAAGAAGCCAATAACAAGTCTTACTGGATTTTCTCGTGTGTGCCTTATCATAAAATATCACAAAATGTTTATTCCCCTTGTATTGTCTATACCTCATAATATTTACGGGATTAGTTTGTCATAAGGTAAAAGAGTAAACATACTACATATTAATTATAAATACTCGTATAGCTTTTTCAGGGTTAATTACAAATTTGTTAAAAGCTATAGGTCGGTGAAAAGTGTGGGGATAGGAAAAAACTAGCTGTTAAAAATATATCTTTGCATCATACTCCTATTATATTACACATACATAAGGAAATGATTACAATAAAAACAATATTTTCTATTTCAATGCAAACGTAATAAAACGAAATAAATATTCTTAGTTTCTTAATTTTAATACACGTTTTCTAACAAGACATTTTTAGAATTTGGTGAGGAATTTTAAGAAGTAATCTTTTGATCTTTTGATCATTGTGTTTACACAAAAAATATTTAAAAAAATTACAAATCTGTTGATACTCATTGCTCATTAGCATCAATATAATAATTGAATTATATTAAAATCAATAATTCTATTGGAAAACATCAAAATTGTAGAAAAAAATAATTGAAGTGAAAAATATGTTTTAAAGTTGATTTTGAATTTGTGACAGAAAAATGCGTTGTCTGCCTCCATAGTGAAGTGGGTAGCGTATTTGGCTACCATGCAGAGGGGTCAAAATAAATATTGTAGTGATTTTTCATACTAATATATTTTTAATATCACTGTTGACTGGACCCTATGTAAATTTGGAAAAAAAATAGTTCATGAATGAAAAAAAAGTGTCAACATTTCAAACGGGAAAGTTATTTCTACCCATTCAGTCGATTGATGCATAAGGACGGGAAGCATATTTTTACATTCTGCGCCGGCCTCATTTCAAAGGCAGAAAAGAAGAAATTATCCAATGTTTTTATATGAGTATTATAAATCAATCTTTTTAACTAGTCTTAACTATATGTAGATAGTTATCGAATCCCGTCGCCAGCGGTCCACAGGCGTAAAAAAAACCCGTCTGAAATGTTTTGATACTACCTACTCGTAAAAGTGAAAATGTAAAAAGTTCAACTGCCAACTATGGGCATGGTAAAAGATTCATGTATCCGATTACACGAAGATGATTGGTACAGTTTGGTCATCAATACAATACAGGTAATGAAGAGATTACATTTGAAAGCAAATGATTCTCGACAAAATTGACAGAAGTTCAACGCAAGCATATTTTAAGTTCTTACTTGTAATATCAATGGTTAGAAAGGTTGATAAAATATACATGTAACTTTTAACTTATTTAAAATGAAAAAAAAAACATAAAAACATTGTATCACTTACCATCAACTTTAAAAATAGTGTGTACCTTCTCATTGTCTATTGTTTATGCCTAATATTGTCAAGAATGCTTCTTGGATCATAATAAGGCATTTTTTAATATAATTTTCTGTCATGTTTTATCACAACATTCAAAAGAGCATATATATTATTGATAAATTATTATCATATAAATTGGTTATTTGTAATTTTACACTGTAATTGGTATTGCAAGAAAAAAAAAATTGACGGAAATTAGTAAACTGAGTAAATACTTGACTGAAAACTTTTCAATTATATTTTGTACAGTGAAACCCTTCAATTCCATCATTTTCGGGACTGATTTTTATGGTCAGATTGCAAAAAAGGTCGGATTATCAGAAAATTTAGAAAAATACGCATTTAAAGTAAAGTATCTGAACTAAAAAATGGCTATGTATTGTTCTCTGTATTAAAAACATT
Organism: Brachycentrus maculatus; assembly: GCF_059751285.1. NCBI lineage: Eukaryota > Metazoa > Arthropoda > Insecta > Trichoptera > Brachycentridae > Brachycentrus > Brachycentrus maculatus. The sequence continues at coordinate 654,015 of NW_028280803.1, forward strand.
CCAATACAACACATTAAATCGGTTATTTTTATTGAAAAAGTGCAAAGCAATATTACATTTAAAAATTAAGTTAAATTATCAATCGGAGTGGCTGACCAGCCAAGGGTGAACAAGAGAGGTTCTACTGTACATCAATATATATTTTTATAACTTTCAAGAGCTTAAAATTTCTTATTGATTTAAAAATAAAAAATTTAATAAAGAGATAAGTAACTTCCATACAGGAGAAAGAATTTGCAGGTTTTTTTATTGCGTTGTATAAATCTAAAAGTTATTCCTTTTCCATAAATTTGTCTCCTGAATGCACATCTATCCTGACTGAAAACGAGGAAATTTTATGAGGGAGGACATCAAACATTCGAAAGTGAGCTCTCTCTATCATTTAGCACTATTTTATTTTGAATATTTAAGGTGGAGACTGACCGGAGCATTTCGTCGTAACATAACGTCGTAACATCGCTCGCGGCGAGCATCACTGAGTATCCGAAAGTATGGATGGAGCGCTCGGCTCGGTGTACTGACTGCCTGAATGCTCGCATCGTAACGTGTTACGTTACAACGAAATGCTCCGGTCAGTCTCCACCATTAGATTCACAATGTTTGAATAGCCATTTAATAAAATAAGAACTTTCTACATAAAAAATCAATTGAATAAGAAACACAATACTTGAATAAAATCCAAATTAACTTTCATACAATTTAGGATAGTTCTGCATTTAGGTGACGAATTGCTTTGTTTCCGAGATATCTGTAATTTTGACAACAATGCTTGGGGGGGATAAATCTGGTATTTGTGTTTTTAATGATTTGGACACTTACTCAAAACTCTCTTACTCAAAATATTGCTAATATGAATAAAGTTATCGAAATAAGGATAATAAAATAAACAAATAACAATTAAATGTAATGAATTATTTGGGAAATTTGTCGTGTCGTATACATCTAAAAAAGATTTCTGACATAAACATCTTTACAGGAACCTTGATAGATGTTACTTCCAACTCGGATGTCGAACAAAATACAAATTAACAAATAAAACCTACTGATATGGATGTTAAAAACATGGCCAGAATGGTTAACATTACACAAGTGCATAGTGATACTTAAGCCAGCCGATGCTAGATCGTAAGCCTCGTAAATATATCAAATATTCCCTTCCCGTAAGTTGTTTCATCTCTGCGAGACGTCTATAATATAATTATGTTCTAACTCTAATGCATTGATCCAAGGTATTTTTACAGCTAATTATTTTAAATTGAAGGCATTTTAAATTTTCCACTAAGTACATAGTTTCATTTCACAATCTTTAGAGGAGCCAAACTATCATAGATGATAAGGACCTATTTTATTATAAACTCTATATATCGGATATACTCATACAATAGGACTGAAATATTACCCTAAATAATGCTGTTCGGTGGGGAGAGAGGGGCATTATTATGATACAGTGCCTCTTACATCAAATAATATATTATTTACTATAAGTCTAGAACAGTGTTCCCCACACGGTAGCTTGCAAGCTACCGGTAGCTCGCCGAGGCTTTTTCGGTGGCCCGCGTAGTATATTACATTTGCCTAGTAAATTTTATTATTGAACTACGAAAATAAATAAAAAATGCGCTAAATTTCATGTGATAAAAAAATAAATAACATAATATGTTTAATTAAATTAAAACCCTTACCGCACCCCAATGGTGCATAGGGCACTGCTTCATATAAACGCAGTGTTATCTTGATCGTTTACGCATGAAGGAAAGGTGATCAGCCCTCCAGTTCAGGTACCAGTCCAAGGTAATATTGAATAAATATTACAGTGAAAAAATTACTTATATTTATTTGACCCCCCCTGGGAATCGAACCCGGGACCTCCAGAACGGTAGCCGAGCGTGCTGACCATTACACTACGGAGGCGGACTATAATATGTATGGTATGATAATTCATATAGGTAGCTTACCAGACAAGTTTAATTTGTGAATGTAGCTCACATCCTCATTGAGTTTGGAGACCACTGTTCTAGAATATAAATTATTGTAATAGCCTTTACTGATACAAAATCCTTTAAAACTATGCTAAATTTACTCATATATCTATATACGAAACCTAACAATACTGAAGGCTTAACGTTGAAAGTAGTTATTCTCTGTTAAAGGTAAGCATAAAGCTCAAAGTAACAATAATGAACAGTTTATTAGATATCACAGAAAGTTGTAACGCGTGATGGTTATACATACTGCCGTGCAGTTGCTCCCACTGTTATTACATTTCCACTTAGAATCCTTCTTTTCATCACCGGAGTGTTGACGTTATTTCATTAGATAACATGTTCTGTTGGCTCGCATTCTGCTTTGTACATTGCTGAAACAATCATGACATTCATTTTAGTTTTATTTTTATTTATTTATTTATTAAATATACAATAAACCCCCCTATGTAATAATACAATAAATTGAATTATTACATTTTAAGCAGTGGAAATGACTGAAATCAGTCATTATTAAATTAAAACACAATCTAATAACATTTAGTCCCTATAACGTTTTTTCCGATAACGCGGTACCTATCTCAACGTAATAGGGGGTTTACTGTAGTTACATTAACAAAAAATACAATTAAATACAATTTCTATACATTTCTACTTAATGCAATCTTATAATTTTAGTTGCGCTGAGCCTCTCCAAAAAAGAGACTGAGTTGTTGTGCTCGGAGAGGGAAATTTTTCATCATTTTTTTTTTGATAGTGACATGACATTTGAAAATAAATATTACTGAGGAACATATATTTTTATGCGATGCGAGGGAGTTATTTTGTTTTTTTTTAATTTTATTATATAGTCTATATGTTTATAGTGTTTGTTAAGTTTATTTTTTAGAGTGTTTCTGTCTTTTATATTTTTCATTTCTTAAGGGAGGCTGTTGAAGTTTTGTTTTTTGTAGCATTTGGGTATTTAAAAAATATTTTTATATCTTAGGGATATGTCGCTCACTCCTTTCAAGAACGTCATAAATCAAAAAACTTGATTTTTCAGGAGAACGTTTTTAAAGTTTAAAAATATAATACAATGTATTAAAAATAAAATCGAGCCACTTATTGAACTTTTTACTGTGCAACAGATCTTTTTAGGTAAAACCTGAAGGTTTTTTCTCCATTTGAAAAATATTAAGCATGTTTAAAAAAATAATTAAACAATACCTTTTCTTCCAAATGCAAAAACAACACTTTTTGTCCTGTAGCGGGTAAATATTAAGTTAAAAATATGCCTCTTTTGCTGGGATAAAGTACATTTTCTGGGCATTCTGAAAACATGTACAACTTAAAATTGACGACTTTTGATTTATGACGTTCTTGAAAGGAGTGAGCGATGTTTGTTTCTAATTTTGAGTGATTGCACTATTTGATGTCATTAATTGATTTTACTTTCACTGTGTGGTAATAAATCCATTTTAAATTGAACCTTTTCTTGGTAAATATAACTTTTTATTAAAATCTATTGTGACATATGTTTCGCTGTATTCTACATTATACGGTGTTTGATAATGATGCATGAAAATTTCTTTTACAATTTTTACTTCTGTTTAAACATTTATTATGTACCGATCCTTTATTTTACAGGTCAGAGCTCAAGTGTGTTGGTTTCCACATATTAAAATAATGAATTTATTTCCAAAGACAATAAATTTATCCAATTTGATATTAAGTATTTGTACAATAGTTTTAAACTTACCATTTGTTTCTTTTCCCACGCCTTCATGGCGTTTTTGTATTTTTCAAATTCATGACACCAATCTGCATATATTTTCTTGTACTCGTGGGTTTTGTTGGGATGAGAACATCTGTAAAATAGGATTCATCTCAGCGTGTTTACATTGAGTAAAATTTACCTATGCAAAAAATATGTGAATATTTAAAAAAGTTATTTTTTACCTGTGGGAATCTACTTCAATATTATATGACGCAATAAGCGTTGGTCCCATAAAACATTCATATCTTCCGCCATCTGCTTCTGTTACTGATAATATTACAAGCCCATTCTCAATGGTTTGAATTATTCTATCAGATCTGGAAAAAATACTATTTATTATGAAAAATGTATACTATAGTATAAAATTGGAATACTCGCTACTCTAGATCTACCCATAAAATAAATGAATAAATGTAATAAAAACACAAATATTCTCTTTTCATAAGAAAAGTAAGTAATTACTAAAATAAATATTAATGTACTGGTCAAATTGGAAGTGCCTGTATAAAGTTGAAAAAATATTTCAAGTGCCATTTTTCTCATTCTATCTGCACACTATACTGCCAATATATTAAGTCTCCGTTGAGACATCTATAATAAATATATAGACATACAGCTCTTGGGAGATTGAGTGTAATCATATATAAAAAAAAAAATAGATTCTTTATAAAATTAATTAACTTTGTTTTCACCACTTTTTTAATTAATACAATTCAACCTACCGGTTTCAACAATACATTGTCATCATCAATCAGGGTTTGTTTTAATTCAAAGACATTAAATTACTCTCACCAAAAACTTCCACACACTCCATAAAAATCCTAAATTTTTAGGATTTTTATGGAGTGTGTGGAAGTTTTTGGTGAGAGTATTTTAATGTTTTTTTATTTAAAATAAACCCTGATGATGACAATGTATTGTTGAAACCGGTAGGTTGAATTGTATTAATAAAAAAAAGGAGTGAAAACAAAGTTAATTAATTTTATAAAGATATTATAAAATGTGCCACAAAGTATCTGCGGAAAACATTCAAGAAATTAAATAGATTTTTTATTGAATTGCAAATTGTGGAGTTAATATTGAAGATAATTACACAAAACATCAAGAAACTATGTTAAGAAATAGACAGATGTCACTACAAGTCCTATTTTTGTAAAAAATTGCGCATCCCTCAAATCATAACCCGTGTTACATTTGTTTCAATGCAGAGGACCAAAAATGTGCTTTTGTGAATAATCATAATTCAATAAGCCAACTGTTTATAATCCCTGTTTGTTGGATGATTTATTTTGACATGGAATAGGTACTATACACACACACACACACACACACACACCCCAACCAACATAACTTTCATAAGAATAGTATTATCAGTGGATTTTTTTAATTGGCTGTAGATTTGTTAGTTGTTGTTGTATTGTATATTGTTCTGTAGTGGCTGTAAAAATCCCAAATAAATAAAATAAAAATAAAAAAATTCAGCCACTGCAACTAAAAATTTACATGGGAAGTTCAAACGTAATATTGTCATCTATACATTTTTGCGACTCTCTGGAATATTTGTATTCTGAAGTTTTCTACAATCAAGCTTACCCAAATTTAATCTTGTATCTCCCTCTTTCTTTCGAGTAGTGATACCAAGTGACCATTTGCGATTTGAAAACTTCCGGCATCTGCAGATAGCTGCTCAAGTGTAAGCTTTGTCCATACGATACGACTAGCAGCTTCTTCATGACAGAATTTTCACACAGTCCAGTAGTCGAGTTGGAGGCGTCTTGCAGTAAGCCCGGCATGTATGGTTTGCAAGTGTTTGTGTCCTTATCCCATCCACAATATGGATCCAGAACGCACCGCACACAGCTGTCAAACCTGGAATTAATTGTATTAATTACTACTTTTCTGAGAAGTTATAGTTCAAATTATTACTTATATGCTTATAATATGAAGGATTTGATGCATTGTATCTAAATATACATGAAAGAGTAACCATATGGTCTACCATACTATAATACACTCAAGTACAAGTTTCGAGGGAGGAAGTACTACAGAAATGATCCTGTGAAGTACAGTCCATACACACATGATAAAAATTGGACTTCATGACTCCCCAGTATGCAGATTTTGTATGGAGGATAACGAAACACCAATCCACATTCTCTATAATTGTGACGCACTGGCTCACAAACGAAGTCACATCCTTGGAGGACCTCTACTGGACTCCGAGAAAGTAAAGCTCCTACCACCAAGACAGGTCGTGAGTTACATGACTCACGTAGGTCTTGGGAGTGAGCTGTAATACAGAGGGAGTTCACAATAGACCTAATATGGTCGCGGTGACATAAGGGATGCAAGATCCCTTGACCACAAAAGAAAGAAAAACCATACGGTATCCACCATGTGATAAATTTATTTATTTTGATTTCATCATACAAATAATAAAAAATTACTATAATATGCCATCACTGAGTTTTCCCATGATGAGGGCACATTTTTCAATATTATTTATAAAATATTTATTCTATGAAAGAAAATTGTTTATAACATCCAATACAATTCCGACATGGTCGAATGATGCCATCTATTTCAGATCTACCCACTTCTATTATCCATTTAAAAATAGTTCTTTTATATTAAGATTCTATTTTTGATGACTTCATGGATAATGGAAGTGTAATTAAATTTAGACAAAATTTTTCTTCGAATTATTGATATGGAATTGATCAATTATTCGTACTCCAAACCTAACAGATGTAGTTTTTACATTCTGGATGTATTTTATTATCTGAGATATCATAGCATTATGACAAAAATGAATAAGCGAGTAAAAGTAAAAGAAAAGTACATTCATAACATAGTATTTTGTCGCATAATCAATTTTGTCTCAATTTTTATTATTACTTGATTAATTTTTTCCATTTTACACATACCTTTTTGAACAAGTGATGAGGGGAAGTTGTCGTACTCTTAAATCTGTTGCTACGTACAGAGATGAATGCTCTCTCGAAATCTGCAGGGCCCTTATGGGTTCCCCTACAGCTGCTCTCCACACATCTGCTACATTCCATTTCGATCCACCGTCATGAGTTATCCATTGAACTATTTTGTAAATATGGCCATCATCTGCAAATGGAGAAATGGAGTTAGCAAGAAGTAAAAGTTTCGAAATGTGGCTACATTGTAGAATGCTACGCATTCCTTGGACCGATATGGTCAGCAACGTGAATGTTCTCCAAAGAGCAAGAGTAGGGAGACAGTTGCTGACTGATATCAAGGTTCGTAAGGTGCCCTATCTGGGGTATGTGCTTAGAGAAGTATGAGCAATTGCACCTGATCATAAAAGGTAAAATAGGAGGTCCGGAATATTCGAGATTGGACAGCGATCAGAACTGTCCAGGTGCTGTTTAGAGTTGCCAAGGACAGTTACTCTCAATTGATAGTCACTGTACTTACTATATTTCCATCCCTAATGAAGACAAGGTGCTTGTCGAAACCGGTTGGAACAAAAGTATCACAAATAAAAGTAGTTGACAACAAAGTTTGCGTGTTTATTTATTTTAAAAAGTTTATAAACTGTACCACACGGTATCAGTAAAAAACGTTTAAAAAATAAAAATAATTTAAGGGACACAACCCCTCAGATGATAAGTAAATGTCGCCTCCAAAAAATTAGTTCTTACCTAGATTGTGTTATGTTGTGTTTTCTGCATTAAACATTTATTATCATTGGCAAATGGATATCTATTTGAAATAAGCATAATTTTAATAATCCTTTTTATTTAACACACATATAATATATTATTATATTATATTATTTAACACACATATAATAGAAAGACAAGCTTTAGGCAGGAATGCTGACTTACTTGTTCCAGCGTAGAATATTGTATAATGTCTGTCAGCCCCGAGCATGTCGATGAAAAGTCTGTCCACCACCAGATGCGATAGAATCAAGTCTCTCTTGTAAAATATTGGTGCATCAAAGTCTTGACGAACGGCTTCATCCATCAAGGGGTGAGATCTATAAAGAATTGAGAAATTTGTCAATTCACCGAATCATTAAAAAACTTAAATCCCAAACTCTGGAATTCAGAGATGTATCAGACAACAGAGGAACAAATATTAAAATCATTAAATCTACATCGGATGAAATCAGCACTTTTGATGGATGCTGTAATGCAATCCATAAAATATTATTGAATATATGTAGAGAATATTCAAGTAGCTTGTAGTTGGCTTACGTTATTGACACAATAATCCAGAAAAACAGTATTAGAATATTATTGACAGTGCATGACATTATTTTTTTGCAGAGACCCATCAAGCCACCTTATTTATTTATTTTATTTTATTTTTATTTATTTATTTTCATAATACATAGATACATTCAATATACATATTCATTTCATATACACATTTATTATACGTATTACGGCTCTTTAGGCATGGCCTGTGTTGAGCCGAATACTAACATGGTAATACAAAATTTATATTTAAATTTTTTTAAAATTTTTAATATATATATTTTTTTAATGATTAGATTATAAACATAACATACAGGAGATACAAAAATAATTTAAGGTTTAAGGTTTTTCAATGTGATAATTACACCTGGACTTTAATCAATTCACTTTCTACCTTGTCCCTTCCAATGTTAAGCAACCATCGACTTGTCGGTGGAGTTCTTTTACATACTTTGTTTAAAATATTTTAATCTTTTTTATGTAGTACAATAAATAATACAAAAATGAAAAAAATAACTTCACAATATTAACTCTTGATCATTTCTTCTTTATCAGCTGTCTCTCCACAGCTAGATGGTAGGCCTCTTCTAATTACTTCCAAACTTATCTAGTTTAGACTTTTTGGACCCGAGATGGTGACAATGTCATCGACCCATCACTTTATTTTGCCTTTGGTCTATATTTCGGCATTTATGTTTATTTTACCTTATGAAGTTCAGAACTGTGTCCGAAAGAGCTTTCGTACATGTGTGTATACATAGTGAAAGACGCTGTTTATGTTTGATTTACCTTATGAAGGTCAGAACTGTGTCCGGTAGCGCTTCCGTATATGTATATACAGCGCAAGGACGCTGTTTATGTTTGATTTACCTTATGAAGTTCAGAACTGTGTCCGGAAGCGCTTCCGTATATGTATATACAGGGCAAGGACGCTGTTTATGTTTGATTTACCTTATGAAGTTCAGAACTGTGCCCGGGTGAGCTTCCGTACATTTATGTATATACAGTTTGCTGTTTATTATATCCGTATATGTATATACAGGGCAAGGACCCTGTTTATGTTTGATTTACCTTATGAAGTTCAGAACTGTGTTCGGAAAAGGTTCCGTACACATGTTGTCTTGTTTGGTGGTACATATATACAGTGCAAAGACGCTGTTTATGTTTGATTTACCTTATGAAGTTCAGAGCTGTGTCCAGATGAGCTTCCGTACATTTATGTATATACAGTTTGCTGTTTATTGTTGTGTACAGGATGCTGTTTATTATTGATTTACCTTATGAAGTTCAGAACCGTGTCCGGAAGAGCTTCCGTATCGTTGACGCACGTCCCGGGCCTGGGCTCGGGGACCTTGTTCCTCAGCACGGGCAGCCAGGCGGAGCTGGACGACGCCTGGTCCTTGAACTTGCCAGCGAAGGCCTCCTGGATGTTGCTCATGGAGAAGCTGCAGATGGCCGAGCCGACCAGCCCATCGCTGGAGCCAGTCGTGAACGCGGCGTAGAACCGACTGTTGTCGTCTGGCATTTGGTATACACTCTCTGGAAAACAGAGATAATAAGGATAATTTGTTACCTCAAGGGCACTTATAAAAACATATATATTGAAAGCTGTTCCACCGCATGCCCAGATCTGATCTAAGTATCTAAACTTCCTGACAGATCTGCTCTTGCAAAACGCTTTTTTTTTTAACTAAGTTGCGAAATTTGTTGAAAATGTGAAACAATATAAAATTATATCCCGATTTTACTGTGAATTTACATTTAAAAGCTTTCAATATACCTGTCACTGCCAATCTAAATAAATACAAGTTTGTAAATCCATCACCAAATTTTCTAGAAGTACCCCGGTGCAGGCAGTGAAAGGGATTAGTATTAAGTTCAATTAGTCAGCTAGATCTGACTCCGACTCGACGCTGGCCGGTACACAGACGCCCACAACCCCGACCAGCACAGCAGACAGACACGGAACAGTGCAAAGACATTTACAGAGAATGGTCAGTCATCGCATTTCCACTCAATCATTATTTATCGACCCTCTATTTCGGATCCCTTTCACAAGTAATGACACATATATTTACGTATATACACATACACATATACATATATTTTTCTTGATACACACCTTTCACAATCCTAACAAACGATGGACATAAAAAAAGAAAGAACAACCCTATCTCACAACCAAGCACAAAGTCAAAGACGTAGATAATGATTCGATGATAGTTAAAAATCAAACTTATTCAATCGGTCTTGTGGCGTCTAAAAGGCGGAGTCTGGGGGAAGAAAAGAAGGAGCCGACGTATTATTACATCTTCTTCATATTCTTAGACTGGAGAGTGGCCAAAATGTTGGGTTTAGGTATTTGGACACAACATTTTGAGTGTGTTCAAATGCTTGTTCACAAATCTGGGTTTTCCCCATTTAACAGTTAATTTTACGTTTCTTTATACATCTCAACATACATGAAGAAAAATATGGAAGTCTGGGTATTTACAGGGCTTATGACCTCTCATAGTGATAATTTTTCACGTGCGCAACACTCAGATATCAAAAACAAGTGAGATGTCAAAAAAAGGTTTAATTGTGTTGTAACGTCAATAGATGGCGTTGGTAGTCCAAATCCCGACATAATCTGGAAATATTTGAGAAATAATCAGTACGCCCCTGCTGTGGGGGGCTGCTGGGGCCGGACCTGGTATTTTATGGCCCCACAAAGAGGTTGGACGGCAGAAATATTTATTTATTTAAATACGTAAGAGTACATATAATATTCCCGATGAGTAATTATCATTACTCATTTTAAGATTAAGGTAAACAAAGTACCTACAAAAATAACAAACTTTTAAAACCAACTAAATAAAATACGTAAACAAACAAAAGCAAAGAGTGGAATACAGTAAAAAATAATAATAAAAAAACATAATCAAAACAATAAACAAGACTGAAAACACAAATAAGAAAGTAAAAAAGATAAATAATGAAACAAAACTTACACAGGGCAAAATGTAAAATATAAAACAATAAACGGGTACAGTAAATAGGCACATAAAAAAGACAAAGTAAGAAGAATGTTGAAAGGAAAATAAATGAGAAAATAAAACTTATCATTAACACATAATCTTTCCATAAAGTATTTTTTTCAGTTCATTCATTTTGGATCCCTAACTGGGTTCTATTTTACACATGTCAGACAGCTGGTAAATTTGGATATAGGCAATATATTGCAAGGACCTTACTCCAAACTTGATTAGGTTTATATCGGCTTCACGTGTATTTGATTATGTCCTCGTGTATTATGATGAGGAATTTCTCTGTTAAAAATCGGTTTGGCAACTCACGGCAACAGCTGTGAGTTGTTTTAACATGGAAAAATAACTTATGGATCTCGTTTGGTGTTGCTGTGAGTCGTTTTAACACGGAAAGATGACTAGTGAATCTCGTTTTGAATTGCTGTGAGTTGTTTTAACATGGAAAGATGACTTATGGATCTCGTTTGGTGTTGCTGTGAGTCGTTTTAACATGGAAAGATGACTTATGGATCTCGTTTTGTGTTGCTGTGAGTTGTTTTAATATGGAAAGACGACTCACGGATCTCGTTAAGTGTTGCTGTAAAGTCATGGTTTAAGTACGGATAGATGACTCACGGATCTCGTCGAAGTAGAAGGGGAACTCCCCGGGGATGCTGCAGTTGAGTCTGGCCTTGAGGTAGGTGGCCCAGTTCTGGTTGAGGATGTGCTTCCCGCCCGTGTCCCGCTTGCAGACGCGCGCCACGCGCGAGTACACCGCCTTGCCGCAGTTCATGTACTCCACGGCGGTCTCGCGGAAGAACATGAACACGTACTGCCCGCTGTCGAACGACCCCACGAAGTTGGTTTCTGCGGAAAGGGCGTATATAACAATTAGACAGTTAAAATCTGGTATCATGGATAAAGGTGGAGACTGACCGGAGCATTTCGTCTTAACATCGCTCGCGGCGAGCATCACCGAGCATCCGAAACTATGGATGGAGCGTTCGGCTCGGTGTACTGACTATACGGATGCTCGCATCGTTATGTGTTACGACGAAATGCTCCGGTCAGTCTCCACCTTAAAGATAACATGATTTTAAGTCATGGCCTAGGTGACGTTGTCCAGGACAGAAGGACCTACAACTTGAGGACGAGGAGAGCTGACCCCAGCAACCTATAAAGACAATAAGCTGGGATGTAGCCAGGAAGAAGATCATGCACGACAAAAATAGTAAAGGAAATTGGTACCAAAAACCAAGCTCACGAACTACCGTGTGGCGATGTACAGTAATGCCTCGTATAACGTACTCGATTCATACAACAGCTGGAGGCGCGTTGCAGGAGTCTGGGTGAGGATCTATCCGACATCGGATCCGTGTTAATTTATAAGGAACTCTCACGAGAGGTGGTATTATACATCATAAAAATAGTGAAGGACATAAGGTAGTAAAAATCAAGCTAGGACACAAAACGCCGAACCCTCTTCTAGTAGAACGGAAGGTCTGATGATGACAGTCAATAGTCCGGCTTCTCCTGAGGAGTTTAACATAGTTTCCTCCCAGCAATGAGTGAATGCTGACCAGTTCCTGATTGGCCCAAATTAGATTATCACTTATGTTCCCAATACAGATTAAAATAAAACGTGTTTTTAGCTAGAAGATACAAAAATCCACGAATCTATAAACCTCGTACACAATAAGCAAGGTAAATAATAAATGCTTCTCCAATCTAAAAAAAAACGGCGTTTACTCTGCTTTCATCCTTCTTTTGCCAATTCCACGTTTCATCAGTGTTGGTACTATCCTCCGTAGTGAACTGCCAGTTTAGCTTCCATGGACATGTTAAAATCTTTATATCCATCTGTATGTATGCACACGCCATACACGGTTGTACACCACCTTGACCTTGAGCTAGTAAAGCGAATGATAACATCAAAGAGTAATTTGGGTATATAAAAGATATTTGTCTAAGAAAACTATATTTAAAATAAGTATCAATGCAGAAGACAGGCTCCGGTATACAAGATTGTACGGGGATCGCTGTTTATAGCTGTCCAAGACAAGGATAATTACTCTCAATTGACAGTCGACTAGTAGATTAGACCTGACATGACACGCTCAAAAGGAGTATGAATAAATTATCAGTTCGCTAAGTCACAATAGATTGTAGACAAGACAAAATCACTGTCATCCGTCCAATGTTCAATCCGACGCATAAACATGTTCCTTGGAATGAGATGTTTAGAAAACGTATGGCAGGGCCGAATGTGCAACGGGCAGCTTACGCGACACTTTACATTTTACAGTCCCCGATCCGGCCCGTAAGTGGGCACTAACTTAGCGGGAAGCGGCCCAGTACCGAGGAAGGGCGGGCCGTTTCCGCCATACTTCCTTCCGAAACGAAAAAATGTCGAGATAAGGAAACAAGAAAAGTCCGATAGCCCATTTTATGACATCCAACGGCGCTACGGTCAAAAAATTACAAACGTACGTCTTCAAATGGAATGGCTCTTTTACGATCCGAACGATATATATATATATATATATATATATATATATATATATATATATATATATATATATATATATATATATATATATATATATATATATATATATATATATATATATATATATATATATAAATAAATATATAAATATATATATATATATATATATATATATATATATATATATATATATATATATATATATATATATATATATATATAAATGTGTATATATATATATATACATATATATACACATATCGCTCAGAGAACTTTTTAAAGTTAAAAAATATAATATAATGTATTAAAAATAAATATCAAGCCACTTATTGAACTTTTTACTGTGCAATATATCTTTTTAGGTAAAACCTGAAGGTTTTTTCTCCATTTGAAAAATATTTTGTATATTTAAAAAAAATAATTAAACAATACCTTTTCTTCAAAATACAAAAACAACACTTTTTGCCCTGTAGCGGGCAAATATTAAGTTAAAAATATGCCTCTTTTTCTGAGATATAGTAAATTTTCTGGGCATTCTGAAAACATGCACAACTGAAAATTGACGATTTTTTATTTATGACGTTCTTGAAAGGAGTGAGCGATATTAACACGGACTTTACGTTGTATTTAATAGGATCAAATAATGCATTTATCAGACCTGCACTCCTCTATGGCCCGAACGCTGGACGATGTATTCTAAGAAACTAGAAACTGCTGAAATGCGGATGCTTATCTAAGCATCTGGTCAGCTGGAGTGTCCCTTAGAGACAAAATAAAGAGTTCGCGCATTCGTGGAAGTGAATGTAACAGGCATCAAGAGTAAATCATTAATCAAAGTAGAGGAAAGGCAATTGAGATGGTATGGGCACATAGGACGCAGAGGACTTGATCATATTGTGAACCCGGTAATCGCCATGGATCTTCTTCGAAACAATCTAGAGGAAGACCAAAGAATTCATGGATGCTACAGAAAGATTACATATTTCGAAGGAACGGTTTAGGTGAGGTTATCAATGACAGAAGGACCTACTACCTACAACCTGAGGACGAAGGGAGCTGCCAACGGTCCACAAAGACGAAAAGTTGGGATGTCCAATAAATATTTTAACAACATTTTGAGTGTGCCCAAATACTTGTTCACAAAATCTGGATTATCTCCAATTACAGGAGTTATTTTCATATTATTTTTTGACATCTCATCAAAGATGAAGACTTCCATATTCTTCTTCATCTTTGATGAGATGTCAAAAAATAATATGAAAATAACTCCTGTAATTGGAGATAATCCAGATTTTGTGAACAAGTATTTGGACACACATGTTGTAAATAAATTATCTGGTCAAATTATAAGCTTAATAATAAAAATGGTATTTTCTGGCGTTTCTCATGTGTGTGAATATAATCCAGGATTCGGATCTTACATACTAATATAAGAGTTTCTGCTTAATAAAAAAGCTTCTTTACATCTCACCAATAGATGTCTCTAGTGAAGTTCTAGTGATTCAAGAACAAGGTTTCTAAATTGGTTCATATATATAGAACTTCCAAGAATTTGAGTAGTGTGGTTGTCAGTAATGGGTAGAATTGGTGAATGTTACACGTGTGTAAAGTGATCACTTAAACCAGCCTATGACGGTCGTCAGCCCCGTAAATGCCCAGACTTCCATATTCTTCTTCATCTTTGATGAGATGTCAAAAAATAATATGAAAATATTTTAACGTTTAATTAGAGATCGTCCGAATCGTTTAGAGGGTAAGTGGTAGTTGAAAACTACGTAATTGTTAATATTATTACATAACGTAGAACGTAACTCAAAAGTCTGGAATAGTTATAGTACATTCCACTATTATTACAAATTTCGGATGCTTTGATAAGTCCCTCAATAAATTAATGATAAATAATTACAAGGACCTGTTTCCTCGGTATAAATTATGGACCCTCGCTATCCTTGGCCATCCTATCTCGGGAAGGGGGGCGGAAATCTTCTAAGTAAATAGTGTATAAATTAAATATGGGCAACGTAGATTCAATAATACAATGGATATGATAATAAAATGGATCTGTAATTTACATATTGTCAGGTATTTTATATGAGATTAAAATAAAATTATATACATATTTAATTCATGTCACATTTGCCAAAGTTCGTTATCCAATCGCTCTACATGTCCATACCACTTTAAAGAACTATTATTTTAAGAAAAATAATAACAATCATCATCCCTCGTCCCACCAAAGATGGCTATTGTGAACTCGCGCATACTGTGTTACGAGTTTGATCAATATATCAAGAAATTAAAAAAATTGTAGTGTGGCTGTCGATCATCAGTAGAATTGGTGAATGTTACACATGTGTCAAGTGATCACTTAACTACTAAGCCTTTGACGGTCGTAAGCCCTGCAAATGCCCAGACTTTTTACCATTTTCTCCTATATCTATGTTGAGATGTAAAAAAATAATATAAAACGGTCAGTCTTGTAATCAAACCCGTAGATGGAAGCATTTTCTAGCTTCCGAAACTAGTCGTTGTAATAAAATACTCAAGTGGTATAAAACACGTGTTTTATTTTAAACTTAATCACGCCTTGCCACAAAGTAATGTCGAAAAAACATATAATTTTAGATTATTTAAAAAGCTCTATTTTCTTTATTTATTGTAACTGCAGACAGTTGGTAAAATTCCATATTGAATTGTTGGGTAATATATCCAAAATAAAACAAGGTTTTTGTTGGATTGAATTCTACATTTATTTATGTATATCTTAATACGTGACGCATTTCGTCTTCTTAGGACATTATCAAACACTGGTGTTTGTAATAAATAAATGTAGAATTCAATCCAACAAAAACCTTGTTTTATTTCGGATATATTACCCAACAAGCTCTATTATCGTAAAATATTGGCTCAAGGGTGCTACGTTGTGATCAAATTGGGAAAAGAAAATAATATAGAAAATAATTGATCCAGTCGTGCAAAGTCTTTTTTAGCCACAGGTTAGTTAATTAATCCTCAAACGTGTACAGCGTCCAGTGGACGTTGTGGTACTTGCGTACTGGGCCTTTCGTGCGGTGTTCCGCAAAGTGTGTGCCGCGGCACACTGGTGAACAGTGGTCATTAGTTGGTGTGCCACGGAAAAAAAGTCTAGTTTTGTGAAGATAAAAAAAAATATAAAAAAAACTATTATATCTTTTATTATATAACATTAAACCACGAGTGTAAGTCCCTTTCCTAGCACAAGAGCACAGACTCTTTTATGGAGAGGCACAGCTAATCCCTCTCGCGAATCTCCATGTGTATAAATGATTCAAATGTATTATGTTATAAATAAAAATGTAAATATATTAAATGAATAGAAAAAAATAATAACACACTTAGAAATAGCTGAAATTGTGCGGATTGGAATTTTCGACTCTGAGTTCTATTACGATGTTTGATAGATGTTCGAATGATGAAATAAGGAAAGAATGTAAAGCTGAGATAAGCATTATCGATAAAATTAAGAAAAGTGTGTTGAGATGGTTTGGACATGTGGAGCGTATGAGTGAAGAAAGAACGGTTAAACAAATTTATGGAGCGAATGTAGTTGGAAAAAGAAGCAGAGGACGACCGAGGAAAACTTGGCACAATCAGGTATGTCAAATACTTGAAAGCGGCCGGGTCAGGAGTCGTAATAATCGTCGGGTATGTATGAGGAGATGCATGAATGTAGAAGAGGCAAAGAATGTTTGCAAAGACAGAGTGGTGTGGCGTTCGATTCTCTCTGCCTACCCCTGCGGGGAAGCGGCGTGATGGTTAGTTAGTTAGTTAGTTAGAGTTCTATTAAATAAAACAAAGACGTAGAGGTAAGCGCAGCCTTATCAACAATTGCCCCAAATTTTTATGGCCTGTGCTCAGTTAAGTAGGTTCACAATTTGCATTAAACATCATTTGTTAGATGCATATCGTAGCCGTACAGGAGAAAATGACCAACTAACAAAACGTAAAATGTTCAGGAGGGCCATTTAAATCAATTTTGCTTGGCAAGAAAATAAACACCAATGCAGTTAGTCATTTTTAACAATTCAATATAATATACTTCCCATATCCTTTGGGACTCTTTTCAGGGCAATATTAAGCTAGTAAGATATCAAATCCGCCTCCGTAGTGTAATGGTCAGCACGCTCGGCTACCGTTCTGGAGGTCCCGGGTTCGATTCCCAAGAGGGGTAAAATAAATATAAGTGATTTTTTCACTGTAATGTTTATTCAATATTACCATAGACTGGTACCTGAAGCGGAGGGCTGATCACCTTTCCTTCATGTGTAAACGATCAAGATAACACTGCGTATATATAAAGCAGTCCCCTATGCACCATTGGGGTGCGGATAAGGGTTTTATTATTATTATTAAATGTCAATTTGTAATTTATATATTTATTTTAAATGTTCAAGCAAGCAAGATAGAACCTGTGATTGCAAACAGCTATTTATGGTAACAAACGTTTTGATCAGTATCACTAGTCTGTTCTCGGTCGGTTGGAAGATATTGCTGTTTAGCAATATTCTACTTTTATTTCCAAATTTATGATAATATGTGACGCGTTTCATCTTATTAAGACATTATAAAACACATTTCGGCTGTCCAAACTCAAAACACAGTAAGGGTAATTTTTTTTGTAGCACGTTTTTTTTTTGCATTTTTGGACTATGTAGAATCTACTTAGTCCAAAAATGCAAAAAAAACGTACTACAAAAAATCTCCCTTACTGTGTTTTAAGTTTGGACAGCCGATTTGTATGTTTGATAATGTCTTAATAAGACGAAACGCGTCACATATCATATATGTAAATAAAAGTAGAATTCAATAACCGTGTTCAATTTTGTATATATTACCCAACAATTCAATTTGGAATTCTACCAACTGTCTGCAGTTACTATAAATATATATTTTTCAAACCCTTATCCGCACCCCAATGGGGCATAGGGCACTGCATCATATAAACGCAGTGTTATCTTGATCGTTAACACATGAAGGAAGGGTGATCAGCCCTCCGCTTCCGGTACCAGTCCAGGGTAATATTGAATAAATATTACAGTGAAAAAATCACTAATATTTATTTTCACCTTCCCTGGGAATCGAACCCGGGACCTCTAGCATGATATCCGAGCGTGCTGACCATTACACTACGGAGGCGGACATGTATTTTTAATTATTTTTATTTGTCATAGTTTTAATATTACGATTTCTATCATTATGATTGGTGTAAATATGGATAAATTGAACGGAAATAAATCTCAAACATAAGTAAGTGTGATCAATTAAGGAACCACCACCGCGCGTTAAGGGGTTAGGGAGCAAACAGTCTGATTTATATTTATTCAGACCCAATTTACCTCTACCCCAGCTAATCCAATCAATTATGTGGCACTCACTTGTTTGTTTGCCGCTAAATTTATTAATTGCGTCCCACGCTCTCTGTGCTGAGCTGTGCTGAGCTGATCTGGGCGCTTCTGTGCTGTGTGCTGTGCTATACCGGGGTTGACTTAACCACAATAAGACGATCTCACTAACAAACCCTACGTTGGAGGAGTATTATAATATTGTTATTTATAGCAGTAGTCCGCAACTAGTGAACCGTGAGCCGGATACAGGTGTGCCGCGAACTTTTTTAAAAAATTGTATACATTTATTTAAATCAATGTCATGTAATGGTCAGCACGCTCGGCTACCATTCTGGAGGTCCCGGGTTCGATTCCCAAGGGGGGTAAAATAAATATAAGTGATTTTTTCCCTGTCATATTTATTCAATATTACCCTGGACTGGTGGTACCTGAAGCGGAGGGCTGATCACCTTTCCTTCATGTGTAAACGATCAAGATAACGCTGCGTTTATATGACGCAGTGCCCTATGCACCATTGGGGTGCGGATAAGGGTTTTATTATTATTATTATTTAAATCACATATTATATATAAATTATTTAATCACAAATTAAAGAAGACAGACTTCCACGTATCGCCCTACAAGGCAACCCTGAAGGACGCAGATCTCCGACAAGATGGAAAAACAGCTAGGAGTCGACATCGCAAGAGGAGGCACAAACAGATCCCTAGGATCTACATAAAGAAGAAGAAGAAGAAGAAGACAAATTATACATATTTAGAACTTTTTTGCAGAGCAAGCCATCTTGTGTGTCTTTTCGGTGGAGTTCTTTTTTAATACATTTTTGCTATTGTTTTTAACGATTTTAACCTAATATACACACAAAAAAGATTAAAAAATTAAGAATATAAACGTTTTACAATTTTCATAAAATTAACTTTTGATCATTTACCCATTCCTTTATTTTGCCATTGTTCCATATTTTATTTTGACCTCTAACATCCGTCGGCAACAAGTTAAAAATGTTCGCAACGATTTATTGCAGTGTTCGACTCCCATATTTACTGTTAATTCTTGGGACTATCAAACCTTCGTTGTGTGTAAATCGTGTATCATGGTTGTGTACTAAAGGATGTCGATATTTTTGTCTAGTTTGTTGTTCAAATCATATTTAATGTATTTGACATTTGACAATTAGATTTCCATTAGATATTTTCTTGTCCGCCTCCGTAGTGTAATGGTCAGCACGCTCGGCTACCGTTCTGGAGGAACCGGGTTCAATTCCCTTCTAACCTCTATTTTCTTCTTCTTACCTCTATCCGCACCCCATTGGGTGCCCTATGCACCATTGTGCATAGGGCACTTCATTATATTGACGGAGTGTTATCTTGATCGTTACTTACATGAATGCAAGGTGATCACTCTTGCACTTCAGGGACCAGTCCAGGGTAATATCAAATAATTATTAGAGTGTAAAATGAGTAATATTTATAATCAGGGGGGGGAGGGGATGATTTCCAGGGGGGGTCAAATAAATATTAGTGATTTTTTCACTCTAATATTTGTTCAATAAATAATAACCCTGGACTGGTACCTGAAGCGGAGGGCTGATCACCTTTCCTCCATGTGTTACTGATCAAGATAACACTGCGTTTATATGATGCAGTGCCCTATGCACCATAGGGTGCGGATAGAGGGGTTGAATTAGATATTTTCTAGATTTAGGTTAAAAAAGCATATCTTCGCATTCGCGACAAAGCAACCTTAGCTCTACTCTATTTTAGACATATTAATGTAAGCAAAGTTTTTCAATTCTTAGTAAGAAAAATAAATTAAGGAATAGTATGAAATTAAAATATTTGTGTAAATAATAAAAACACAAATATATCTCTTTTTAAAAAAAAAAACGAATATAAAACTTGCGTGTTCATTGAAAGAAGCGCATTAATAAATTACTATTGAGATTGCGTAAAAATAAATATGTTTAGTTTTATGTATTACATTTAAAAAAAAAATATACGTTGTAAAATTTATGTATCAATATTTTAACTTTTGGTATGCCGCGACATTCGAGGAAGAATTTTGTGTGGAAGGTGGGTCATCGGTGAGAAAAGGTTGAGGAGCACTGGTTTATGGTATGAACAAACACGCATTTGCTTAGATTATGGTGAGGTAATAATTATACAGGAATGTATAATAATTGAGATAGTTAATAATTTCCGTTTATACACACCTAAATATGTGTCACCTACTTTCAAAATCCGTCAGATCCATGTAAGTCGATTTTACAAAAATTGTAAAATTCTCCGGGTAACTTTTATGTTTAAAAGATTTGTCTACCTTTAGATAAAATATTATGAAAAAGAGAATTTTATAATTTTTTCAGAAAATTATTCAATATAAAAAAAATCTTGTCGTCATCTTAATTTTTTATCTAACAATTATTGGCCGATATGGGTCAAAAGGCAAGTTTTATGAATATAGCGGAATTTGAAATACAACGCTGTTTTTAAGTATTTTTAGCAGGGTTCTCAAGTATATAAATATTTTAAACAATTAAACCCACAATTGGCATTCCGATAGATTATATATATATATTTTTTAAAATCGGATCTGGCGGATTTTGAAAGCAAGAGACACATATCGCTCACTCCTTTCAAGAACGTCATAAATCAAAATACTTGATTTTTCAGGAGAACGATTTTAAAGATTAAAAATATAACACAATGTATTAAAAATAAATAACAAGCCACTTATTGAACTATTTACTGTGCAACAGATATTTTTAGGTAAAACCTGAATACTTTTTCTCCATTTGAAAAATATTTAGTACATTAAAAAAAAAAATTAAACAATACCTTTTCTTCAAAATGCAAAAATAACACTTTCTGCCCTGTAGCGGGTAATTATTAAGTTAGAAATATGCCTCTTTTGCTGGGATATAGTACATTTTCTGGGCATTCCGAAAACATGCACAACTGAAAATTGATAATTTTTGGATATGTATATATATATCGATATGTACCTTCTAAGTATGGAAATATTTACAGTAAAAATACGATTCAATTCGCATTTACAGACGTTTCTTGGCTTCTAATTAAATATTATTTATCAATATTTATCCGCCTACGTAGTGCAGTGGTTAGCACATTTATCTACCATACTGGGTGTCCCGGCTTCGTTTCCTACGGGGCATAAATTTAAGAAAGGTGTGTAAGAATGCTTTGGACATATGAATTGAAAGAGTGAAGAACGGTAAAACAAATTTATGAGGCGAATACTAATCAGGATGTAGTCAGGTCAGTAGTCCTAATAATCGGCGGGTATGTATGAGGAGATGCGTGAATGTGGAAGAGGCGATCGATTGTATTTAACGACAGATTGTTGCTCTACCTACCCGTGCAGAGTGGCGTAATATTTGGTCTGTATACCACAAACTTTTTACTTTATTGTGACCATGTCGCTCACTCCTTTTAAGAACGTCATAAATCAAAAAACTTGATTTTTCGGGAGAACGTTTTTAAAGTTTAAAAATCAAATATAATTTATTAAAAATAAATATTAAGCTACTTATTGAACTTTTCACTGTGCAACAGATCTTTTTAGGTTGAACCTGACGGTTTTTTCTCCATTTGAAAAACATTTAGTATATTTCAAAAAATAATTAAACAATACTTTTTCTTCAAAATGCAAAAACTACACTTTCTACCCTGTAGCGGGTAAATATTAAGTTAAAAATATGCCTTTTTTGCTGGGATATAGTACATTTTCTGGACATTCCGAAAACATGCACAACTTAAAATTGTCGATTTTTGATTTATGACGTTCTTGAAAGGAGTGAGCGATGTGTTTCGCTGTAATCAATATCATTATTAAACACAGTACAGCAAAGTATCGAAACACGTGTCACAATAAAGTATTAAAATGCGTTTGTATATATATGTATATGTATGTATGTATATTTATAAATATATTCTTATTTTTAAACTTCTTACCTAGAAAAAAAAATCCTTTAACCACCCTCTTTAATTCCTCTCCTTTCCTTCTCCTTCCTGCAAAATCTATTCTATTATACCATACCCTTTTTTTAAATCTCTGAATGCTTTTGAATAGTTATTATAACATAAATGTGGAATTGTTTAATAGGGTTATTTTTTAACGTAGCTATTTTTGTTAATGTAATGTAATGTTTATTATTTTTAATGTAACTATTGTTTATTACATTATTTTTTTATATGTAAAGCTGTACGATTCTTGAATAAATAAAATAAAATAAAAAAATGGATTTTAAAAATTGAATTTGTAATTTTGCAGGTAAGATATCTATATAGGATAATTGAAGAAGTAAAAAAATACTTGCATGAATTTTAAATACGATGAGTATAATGTCGGAATGTTCTCTATCTCATATTCATACATAAAAATTACTTTGAATATGTAATATGTAATCGCGATACACGTTGGCAAGTGATTCTCAGTACTTCCATTAATTTTTGCAATTTACATACATTAACGCAATTGCTAATTTACGTAAGTCTCAGGTGACGCAGCTCAGGGTGTTGCTGTATATACATATACCAGGAGCGAACAATGACATTTTAAACAGAAAAGCTACACAATAGTACACAATAGATACACAATAGTAGTTTTTATAAAAACATACTATATAAGTATAATATTATATAATTATTTGCATGGATCATAATACTAATCATTAATAAAAATATCGAATTTTGTACATTGGAGAATGCAAGGAGCAGATAGCGAGCAACAGAAGAGCCTGGAGGTAGTTTTCTGACATGGATACAGATAAAAAAGAAATAAAAAGTAGTTATTTGATTAGATCACTACAAAGTACCTATGTACTAGAACATGGAGAAACTCTTATGTCCAGACATTTGGAAGTATTGAATTTGATAGCCTATGGCTATTATAAACTTCTAGAACGTTCGAGAAACTAACTGTCCAGCCGTTTGGAAGGATTGTAGAGAAGTCATTGTTTGATTTGATCACTACAAACTACTAGAACGTTGGAAAAACTAACTGTCCAGCCATTTGAAAAGATTGTAGATCACTGCAAAGTACTAGAATGTTCGAAAATCTCACTGTCAAGACATTTGGAAGTATTTGAGTGAATTGCCTATGACTGCTACAAGTAGAACATTGGAGAAACTAACTGTCCAGCCATTTGAAAAGATTGTAGATCACTGCAAAGTACTAGAATGTTCGAGAATCTCACTGTCAAGACATTTGGAAGTATTTGAGTGAATTGCCTATGACTGCTACAAGTAGAACGTTGGAGAAACTCTCTGTCCAGCCATTTGGAAGGATTGTAGAAAAGTCATTATTTGATTGGATCACTACCAACTACTAGAGCGTTGGAGAAACTAACTGTCCAGCCATTTGAAAAGATTGTAGATCACTGCAAAGTACCTACTAGAATGTTCGAGAATCTCACTGTCCAGACACTTGGAAGTATTTGAGGGGATTGCCTATAACTGCTACAAGTAGAACATTGGAGAAACTCTCTGTCCAGCCATTTGGAAGGATTGTAGAGAAGTCATAATTTGCTTGGATCACTACAAACTACTACAACGTTGGAGGAACTAACTGTCCAGCCATTTAGAAGGATTGTAGAGAAGTCATTATTTGATTGGATCACTACCAGCTACTAGAGCGTTGGAGAAACTAACTGTCCAGCCATTTGAAAAGATTGTAGATCCCTGCAAAGTACTAGAATGTTCGAGAATCTCACTGTCCAGATACTTGGAAGTATTTGATTAGATTGGAAACTCACTGACCAGCCATTTGGAAGGATTGCAGAGAAGTCATTATTTGATTGGATCACTACCAACTACTAGAAAGTCGGAGACACTCACTGTCCAGCCACTTGGAGTCGTACTTGAGCGTCCTCTTGAAGTGGTACTTCTTCTGGCCGGTGCGGAAGTCGTAGAGGTCCGTGCGGAAGATGACGGGGTCGGCGCGGGTGAACTCGGCGTTGGTGCCCGCGTACAGGGCCGGCAGCTGGCCCGGGTTGCCGTGGCGGACCCACACGGCCGTGGAGTTGTCCGAGGGGTCGTACGGGCACTTGGCGATGCCCATGCCCACCCCGGGGATGTACTCGTGGCGCGGGAGGTGCGTCAAGTTCAGCTGGAACAATCAAATAATAAAAGAATAAACTTGTTTTTTTTTTATTTCGGCTTTCACTTTGTGGTAAGACATGATTATATAAATAAAACAATTCTCAAATTTGAGTAGCGTGGTTGTCAATCATGGGTAGAATTAGTGAATGTCACACGTGTGTAAAGTGATCACTTAAACCAGCCTATGACGGTCGTAAGCCCCGTAAATGCCCAGACTTCCATATTTTTCTTCATCTTTGTTGGGATGTTAAAAAAAACGATAAAACACTTGTTATGATAGATGGTCATGAGCCCTGCAAAATACCCAGACTTCTATGTTCTTCTTCTTCTTTTTCTAGATCCCAAAGATCTGTTTGTGCCTCCACTTGTAGCTCTTGGGGCAACCGTAGTACGGCAATACTAAGGTATTTGATAACGAATGCATCGAAACGCGTGTGATAATAGATTAAAAAATTTAGTGGTTTTTTTCCAGGCAACATTTTAATTAAAAAATTAAAAAATTTAAAGCTGATACATTTATTCAACTTGTAAGATAATTCGTTTTCAAATATCTAGGTATTTTCCCAAATTGCGACAACCCTTTGGAGCAGGTATTCATCCGAATAAAACAATTTAAAGACCATGAAATATTATATAAAGGTCGTGTCTCTTCTTTGATGTACATTTTTTGTTGGGACAACACAATAATTTAATTCACAATAAAACCTTTTATCGCTTTGAAAGCGTTTTTGTTAACTGTTTTAATGTTTACCTTTGACATTTAACATTGTTTAATCTTGGCAAATAACTTAATACTTATTTTATATACTCATTGTGTTAATGTACAATATTTCATATAAACGTTTGCTTATTTCATAAATGCTGGGTCACCAAAACATCACAAAGATTAAATATTTAAATATTTTTTTTGAGTTTTTATTTAGTAATTTTCTTTCTTTTCACACTTATCCGCACCCGATGGTGCATAGGGCACTGCGTCGTATTGTCGCAATTTTATCTTGGTCGTTACTTATATGAAGGCAAGGTGATCACTCCTGCGCTTCTGGGACTAATCCAGGGTTTGGACCTCACATACTAATGTAAGAGTTTCTGCTCAATAAAAGGCTTATTTTCATCTCACCAAAGGATGTCTCTAGTGAAGTTCTAGTAATTCAAGAACAAGGTTTCTAAATTGGTTCATATATATTTCAAATATATTCTCCAAATTTCCTTTTTTTCTTTTACGGTATCTTTTCATAATTTTAATTTTTATTTGTTTATTATTTTTAATTTCATTTTATAAAAAAAAAATGTTGTGAAACATATAGGACTGACTAAGTATTGCACCCACCACTTAGTCAAGCTGGAATAAAGATTTATCATTATTATATATATGCATATATATATATATATATATATATATATATATATATATATATATATATATATATATATATATATATATATATATATATATATATATATATATATATATATATATATATATATATTTATGTGTGTGTGTGTGGTTGTCAATAATAGGTAGGATTAGTGAATGTTACACGTGTGTGAAGTGATCACTTAAACCAGCCTATGACGGTCGTCAGCCCCGTAAATGCCTAGATTTCCATATTTTTCTTCATCTTTGATGAGATGTCAAAAAATATTATGAAGCAGTTGTGTTTATCGGCTCCACATGTATTTTATTATGTCCTCGTGTATTATTATGATGATTTTTTTTGGTAACTTACATAGAGCACCCAATCCTTGGGGCTGTGTGCGTTGGTCCCGCAGACGTACAGCTTCTCTCCATCTCCCAGGGGTTGGATGACCCGGATGTGGTTCCTGCACTCGAAGTGCTCCGACTTGCCCTTAGACACGCACTGCGCCACGTTGCTCGGCTCTAGCGATAGGGAGTCCCTCTGGAAAAAGAAGGATAAATTGTCGATCAGGAGGAATCATACTACAACATACTCTGTTTACTGAAGAATACAAATCGCTCACTCTTTTCAACAACGTCATAAATATATCAAAAATCGTCTATTTTCAGTTGTGCATGTTTTTGGAGTGAGCAGAAAATGTACTATATCCCAGTAAATGCGGCGTATTTTCAACTTATTATTTACCCGCTACAAGGCAGAAAGTGTTGTTTTTGCATTTTGAAGAAAAGGTGTTGTTTAATTAAAAAAAAAAATATATAATAAATATTTTTCAAATTAAAGAATATAAACACGCACACATCTATATTCGAATGGTGAAATAAGGATAGAATGCAGAACTAAAAGCAAAGAACAGTATAATCGTTAAAATTAAGAAAGGTGTTTTTGAGGCGATTTGCGTATGTGGAACGTATGAGTGAGGAAATAACGGTAAGACACATTTATGACGCGAATGTAGTTAGTATAGGAGCAGAGGTTAGTTAGGTAGTAAGATTTATTTTTATTTTTAATGACTTTATGGATAATGGTCCGCCTCCGTAGTGTAATGGTCAGCACACTCGGCTACCATTCTGGAGGTCCCAGGTTCGATTCCCAGGGGGGGTCAGATAAATGTAAGTGAATTTTTCATTGTAATATTTATTCAATATTAGGTACCCTGGACTGGTACCTGCAGCAGAGGGCTGATCACCTTTCCTTCATGTGTAAACGATCAAGATAACACTGCGTTTATATGAAGCAGTGCCCTATGCACCATTGGGGTGCGGATAAGGGTTTAATTTAATTTTTTTGTATATTATGGATAATGGAAGCAGATTGTATAATAACTGGTTTAAAATGATATCGTTAAGCCTATTAGAAAATACATACTTATAAATTGTGTTTTGTATGAATCGGGTTTTATTTCCAAGATATCTTTGAAGCTACATAACTCTTTGAATGGAAAAAGCTTGTCATGAGGTTTTATGCCTCATTATCAAAGGATTGAATCCAAGCCGATTACATTTAGCGTTATTAAAAGTCGATTGATAAATGAAGCTAGCCCAAATATACTTACGTTATAGGAACACATTATACATATTTGTAACATCAGAAAATATGATATGATTATAGATTTTTTGGGCTATTCAAATATTTGCTAGGTCTGCAAAATATTGTACAGTCTAAAAGCAAGATGTAATATACCTTTAGAAACTAAATTAAGCATTTATTTTATATTATTCTAGTTACGGCTAATGCCTTTAACAATATTAACAAAAATATGTGCAATAACAGTTAAGAAAACACTAATAAAAATTATCAATTACAAAAATCATCACTATCATACAATAGATTTAATACAATACAATAGATTTTCAAAACAATTCATCATTTGTGTCGCCTACTTTCAAAATCCTATCTTTGTCTATCTTTAGATAAAATATTATGAAATGGAGAATTTTCCCATTTTTTAAGAAAATTATTCTGTATTTAAAAAAAAAACACAAGACACAAACCGATAATGATGTCATCTCTCAGCTCTCTGATAGGCCGATATGGGTCAGAAGGCAAGTTCCATGAAAATAGCGGAATTTGAAATACAACGATGTTTTTAAGTATTTTTTAACAGGGTTTTCAAGTATACAATTATTTTAAATAATAAAACCCACAATCCGCTCACTCCTTTAAAGAACGTCATAAATCAAAAAATTGATTTTTCAGGAGAACGTTTTTAATGTTTAAAAATATAATACAATGTATTAAAAATAAATATCAAGCCACTTATTGAACTTTTTACTGTGCAACAGATCTTTTAAGTAAAAAACCAGAAGGTTTTTTCTACATTTGTAAAATATTTAGTACATTAAAAAAAATAATTAAACAATACCTTTTCTTTAAAATGCAAAAACAACACTTTCTGCCCCGTAGCGGGTAAATATTAAGTTAAAAATATGTCGCTTATGCTGGGATATAGTACATTTTCTGGGCATTCCGAAAACATGCACTACTGAAAATTAACGATTTTTGATTTATGACGTTCTCGAAAGGAGTGGGCGAATTGGCATTCCGATAGAGTATATATTTTTGAATCCCGTCTAGTGCACAAGCGCCCTTAAGATGTACCCCGATGTTACTAATCGAAAACCACTGGAATAGACTTATAAGGCTTCGTAGGGTGAGAAATGTTTTATTCTCCTAACTCAGGCATGGGGAACTTGCGGCCTTAAGGCCGCATGCGGCCTTTTGGCTATTCTAGTGCAGCCTTTTGACTGATACCAATTTAAAAAAAAAAAACAGATTACTGATGTGTAAGCGAGAAAGAATTAGTGAGCTCGCTTTGAGCACCAAGTATTCAAATGCTTTCTAACAAAAAGCAGATGCAAATTAGTCATCAAAGGTTGGTGGTTCACCAAACTTTGTAACATGAACAAGTATTTTGAATAATGTACGTACTTTTTTATGTATTAAGTATGTTTCTTATAATATATTGTGGCGACCCACAACAATCGAATGAACGAGCATAATCGAACACCCAAACCGAGCTCGCACCGAACGGGAACCAGAACGTCACATTCCGTCACCGCCCGTCCAGTGATCGACACGTCCTCCAACTGTTCTCACATTAGAATCACGCGATTATTCTTAAATATTTCTTGACTGTAATTTTCTAGAACTGAATAAATTTGTGTTAAAAGTAATCCGCTTTCATCTTGCTTCCCTTCTGTTAAATTAAGTTGGTGTTCAACTAGAACCCATAATATTATTACATTAAAACCAATATTTTTAGCTTTTCCACATTATTTTTATTTGACCAGCGACCGGGTTTCGTCGTTACCGACATCATCAGACTGGTGATGACCAGTCTGATGATGTCGGTAACGACGAAACCCGGTCGCTGGTCAAATAAAAATAAAGTGGAAAAGCTAAAAATATTGGTTTCAATCTAATAATATATTAAAAATGCAATTCCATCACGAAGTGTCAGTGGATAATATAAATCTATGTTTCTTATAGATACGCAGCTTGACGATTAACAAATTGATTTGCACTTTTAACAATTTATATTGTGAAATAATTAAAACATTTAGTTTATATGAGGGGTGTCAAAGTTTTCTTTACTGCGGCCTCATGTTGAATCAGATAAGTGAATGTGGCCTTTTGAAATTGAAAGGTTCCCCATGCCTGTCCTAACTCCTCAGTCCACTAAGTAGGCCGAGCTTAGCGAGGATTAAGATATTCGCGGGAATAACGGGAAGAGCCGGGAATTACTCCTTGGATTACACCACTGCGTCGAGTCGTCGGGGAGAGGGATTGATAACACAATAATGATTGTTTCGGAAAGATGGAGGACTTGCAGAGCAAAAGAGGAATAATGTTCTCTGAATATCGCCTTATAATTGAATCGCTCCCATCCCAAGTCCATAATTTGGTTATTGAGTGTCCAACACCCGACTCCGCCAGTGACTTGAATGCGAAACGAATTGTTTTATTGTGAAGGGGAAACATTTTCCATTCAGCGTTATCGGATTAAAAAGTTCTCTTAAACAATTACGATCTAGCATTAATTGAATTTCAAAAGAAAATACGTACATAATAAAATAATAAAGGATTGAACTATCTATACTACAATTGATAACCAGTGTTCCGCAAACTTTTTCTGTTCAAGGTACACCTGCAAAATCAGGAAATTTTAGAGGTACGCCAAAAAAAAATAAAGCTTATTTAATATTGATTTATTATTAAAATTGTGAGTCTGCTGAACTGAGCACAAATGATCAAAATTTGTAAGTTGTAAGTGTTATCTTCACAAAACTAGACGCTTTTTCCGCAGAACACCAACTACCGCGCCACACACTTTGCGGAACACTGCTGTAAACTAACAATATGTGACGTAATCATGTTTTGGCATTTTCAAACGAATGTCATTCGTTTGAAAATGCCATACCAACAAGGCGAAACAATTGTCAAAACTATAATTTTAAGGTGTTTTTAACAATAACATACAAATTAGAAGATTAAAAAAGCAGTACTCGATTTTAACATTTAATATATAAATCTATGTTATTTATTTATTGAACGGCTAATGTCTTAAATATGAATATACATATATTCAGATATAATAAATATATGTATATATATATATATATATATATATATATATATATATATATATATATATATATATATATATATATATATATATATATATATATATATATATATATATATATATATATATATATACATATATATGTATATATATATATATATATATATATATATATATATATATATATATATATATATATATATATATATATACATTTATATTTATAAAATAATAACAAATACAAATACACGTCTCCTTCACACACTATCAGCGAGCAGTAAGAGAGAGTGAAACACAACGTTTAAATTTATCCACTATAACATGGAGAAGAAATGCTGAGAAAGTACAGACTTCAAGGTGGATAACAATATATTAATAAAATTATACTTTCAAAAGCGTTGGCTAACATGTGAAGCCGCGGAATCGGAGAGAACATGGCTTAGTTTGTATTATTGTTATATGTTAAATTGAATTACCTATATCTACGTATATCATGTCACCTAATTGTTACATACAAGCTAAATTGTTTTATTAACATTTTTTATTATAGTATTACACGGCAGAGCTGTCGCAGAGGCCTTTGCGGAACACATTTTTAGAGTCGCCGGTCCATGGTACCCATGTTATATTTAGTTTTATCTGCCTGTCTTCGAATCACAAACAAGGCCATTACTTGCAATATGCACGACCAAATCCCGTTTACTGCCGACTGAAGGAATCCATCCACATCTCGGTTCATTTTCGATTTATCAAAGCGGGAAACTTGGACCGTAAACACAAATAGGTACCCACACGGCTACAAGGCGGTCACCTTGCCTCTGGAGGACGAGTCATTGTGTATTGTATGTGTGCTGTGCTCCGAGGGGGTGTGAATATTTTAGGAAGGATAAGATGACGGTCTGACACGCGAGAAGGACGAAGGACGAACTAGGATCTAGGGGATGCAACATTAAGAGGAGGACTTTAAATCACAACAAGAATACATTAATAATAACAATAGAATAATGTTTACAACATTTTGAGTGTGTCGAAATACTTGTTCACAATTTTTTTAAATAAATTATCTGGTCAAATTATACGCTTAAATAATAAAAATGAAAATGTATTTTCTGGCGTTTCTCATGTGTGTGATTAAAATCCAGGATTCGGATCTCACATACTAATATAAGAGTTTCTGCTTAATAAAGAGCTTCTTTACATCTCACCAATAGATGTCTCTAGTGAAGTTCTAGTGATTCAAGAACAAGGTTTCTAAATTGGTTAATATATATAGAACTTCCAAGAATTTGAGTAGTGTGGTTGTCAATAATGGGTAGAATTGGTGAATGTTACGCGTGTGTAAAGTGATCACTTAAACCAGCCTATGACGGTCGTCAGCTCCGTAAATGCACAGACTTCCATATTCTTCTTCATCTTTGATGAGATGTCAAAAAATAATAGAGAATAATGTGTTTACAAGCAAAATAAATGTATACGAGTACAGTAAAACCTCGATATATCGAACCTCAGAGGATAATGGAAATTAGAGGTCCAGTTGAAATAGATTTAAATAGATTAGAACTTCGGATATAACGGACACAAAATTCCAGCAAATATTATAATTTGTCCGCATCTGCAGTGCAATGGTCAGCACACTCGGCTACCGTACTGAAGGTCCCGGGTTGGATTCTCAGGGGTGAGGTAAAATAAATGAAAGTGATTTTTCACTCTAATGTAAGTAATGTAAGTGGAAAAAAGAGCAGAGGATGACCGAAAAAACATGGCACGATCAGGTATGCCAAATACTTGAAAGTGGTCAGGTAAGGAGTCGTAACAATCGGCGGGTATGTATGAGGAGATGCATGAACGTGGAAGAGGCGAAGAATGTTTGCAAAGACAGAGTGGTGTGGCGTTCTATTCTCTCTGCCTACCCCTGCGGGTAAGCGGCGTGATGGTTAGTTAGTAAGTTATTTAGTTATAATTATCGCAAAATTAATCAGAGAAATATTTATTTTCAATTAGTATGGGTGTTTGTGATCTATTCTTCACATTTACCTTCTAAATCCTTACTATCCTACCTGCAAACAAGCCTCTAATATAGGTTTTGCGGGTTATTCCTTTAAAAAAACTGTATTGGATGTCAAAATGTAAATATGAAGCATTTCATCCCTCTGTGTGTCGGCTCGGGCGGCAGTCAAGGGTGGCACGTTGCCGTGGACACCCTTAGTAAAGGGTTGACTCGCGTAATCCCTTTAACGAGCGCACAGAAGCGGTGTCATAATTTCAATTTCCTGCAGCGCCGCGCAATTTGGTGTACTTAAAAGAAAATCTACCCTTTCGGTGACGGGAATGATCAAAAGCTCTGTTTGCTCTAAAAGCTGCCCGCCTAGCCGGGACTCTCCCTTAGCGGCGGGAGGCGCTGCTATTGACAGGCTTTATTTATTGGCACGGTAAATTTACGCACGATTCCATTTAGTGCCGATTCAGTTAACGATACGTGCGTTACTCTCGACAGTCGTAAAATGATAAAATTTCACTGTTAAGAATCTGGATCGATTGGCGACCCGACCTTACATTGTGCTCACTTTTAAAATACTGCCGTAAAAATGAACTTTATTTGACAACAAACTTTTTTACAGGCGTTGTGGCGTAGTTGGGTAGGCGCTCGACTGTGAAACTGGCACCGTGGGTTCGATTTCCATCAATCGCAAAATGAATTCATGAAATATTTATTTTTAATTGGCGTTTGTGATGCTTTTTTCACATCTACCTTCCTTATTCTTACTATTCTACCTGCAGATAAGCTTCTAAAATAGAAGCCTTGCGGTTTGTTCCTTTAAAAAAAGGAAATTCTAATTAGTATCTCAACATAGATGAAAAAGTCTACTAAGATGGGAGTGTGGATGTATACGTATGTACAGGGTGGCGCAAAATTAATCACCCTATTGGAAGATGTTATCATTTTTACGGAAATAAGGAAAAATAAACGGACACATACATTTTTGTCCGTTTAATCAATTTGTTTGTATAATGCGGCTGTTAAGTTCAAGACGTAAGACGCTATTTGCAAAAATTATAGCATCTTCAGATAGGATGATTTATTTTGCGTCACCTGTATATACAATACAAATTTGGATGATTGCTTTTGCGACACGTTTAATCTGTCAAATATTCACAAATCGCACACTCCTTTCAACAACGTCATATATCAAAAATCGTAAATTTTCAGTTGTGCATGTTTTTGGAATGACCAGAAAATGTAATATTTATATATATATATATATATATATATATATATATATACATATATATATATATATATATATATATATATATATATATATATATATATATATATATATATATATATATATATATATTTATATATATAAATATATATATATATATATATATATATATATATATATATATATATATATATATATATATATATATATATATATATATATATATATATATATATATATATATATATATATATATATATATATATATATATACCAGCAAAAGCGGAATATTTTTAACTTAATATTTACCCGCTACAGGGCAGAAAGTGATGTTTTTGCATTTTGAAGAAAGGTATTTATTGTTTAATTAATTTTTTTAAATATACCAAATACTTTTCAAATGGAGAAAAAACATTCAGGTTTTACCTAAAAAGATCTGTTGCACACTAAATAGTTCAATAAGTGGCTTGATATTTATTTTTATTACATTTTATTATATTCTTAAACTTAAAAAACGATCTCCTGAAAAATCAGGTTTTTTGATATATGACGTTGTTGAAAGGAGTGAGCGAAATGTCAAACATTATTGACGTACGGCACCATTTTCAAAAATGTCAACATCTTCGGATAGTTTTATTTTTTACCAGAAGATGAAAACATCTGTGAGTTTTCGAAACTGGTCGTATATATAAATAAAACTCAATAAAATGGTATATTCAAGTGTTTAATTTGAAAAAAAAATCAACATGTAATTTCACAAAGTTAATGCAGAATAAATAAATAATACACGTGTTTAATTAAATAATAAAATAATTACCAGAAGATGTAAAAATCTGTAAATGTTCGAAACTGGTCGTATTTAAAAATAAAACTCATTAAAGTGGTATATTCAAGTGTTTAATTTTTAAAATATAATTAACATGTCATTCCACAAAGTTACTGCCGAATCAATAAATAATATAAGTGTTTAATTAAAAAAAAAAATTACCAGAAGATGAAAACATCTGTAAGTTTTCGAAACTAGTCTTATTTATAAATAAAACTCATTAAAGTGGTATATTCAAGTGTTTAATTTTTAAAATATAATTAACATGTCATTCCACAAAGTTACTGCCAAATCAATAAATAATATAAGTGTTTAATTTTTTTAAAATTATTTTTACCAGAAGATGAAAACATCTGTAAGATTTCAAAACTACTCCTATATATAAATGAAACTCAATTAAGTGGTATATTAAAGTGTTAATTAAAAAAAAAAATATTCTGATACAGTGATTAATTTTGTACCAGTCTGTAAATATATTTGTGAACAAAAATTTGGGCACGTGCCCTGCATTCCTTCGTTATATCACCATTATTTGGTGTATTATATATTGTAAGACTAAACATTGTCGTCCATTACTCACGAGAGTCCTTAAATTAGTTGGGGGAAGTATTAAATCGCCCAGTCATTGTTTATAAGTATTTGCCCTTAACATTAATAGCTGCAAACCCTTCACATGGGCATAAATTATACGAGCTTACACGGAACGTAATTCTGGGCTAAAGTTAACGTGAATACGGCGGGACTTAATGAGTACCTACCCCGGGGACTGCAGTCAGTCTAGTTATTATGTTATTATCAGAAAAAATGCATGTTTGCATACTGCACTGCTGATTAAAATGCATCGGAGTACTTTTCCAAGGTCTAAATGTGCAGTTTTAAACCTTTTATTATTCTTCTATTATTATTATGTCCGCCTGCGTGGTGCAATGGTTAGCGTGTTTAGCTACCCTGCTGGAGGTAACGGGTTTGATTCCCAGGGGGGAGGGGGTGAAAATAAATATTGCTGATTTCTTGAAAGTTTTTGTAGATACTTTGTGGCATATTTAATAAATTTTATAAAATAAAACAACTTTTTTAACCACTTTTTACTGGTATTTTTATCTCAAACTGGTTTCGACGAGAGCCTTGTCATCATCAATGTCAAATTTATGTGGCAAAATTTATCATCAGGGTTAAATTTATGTGGTAAAATCATCAGGGATAAATTTATGTGGCAAAATTATGTTAAATTTAACATAACATATTTATCATATCATAGTTAAATTTATCATATCATATTTATAATCAGGGTTAAATTTATGTCGCAAAACTATGATAAATTTATCATTATATTAAATTTATTATCAGGGTTAAATTTATGTGGCAAATGTGGCTGTTGATAGAAGCTGAAGAAGACCGAAACATGGCAAGATTAAGTATTTCAAATACTTGAAAGTGGTCAGTTCAGGAGTCGGACTAATCGGCGGGTATGTATGAAGAGATTAACACAGGAACCGTGATAATACCTTTTATGTACGACCGGCTGCTTTGATACAAAATTTACAAGATATTGATTTATTTGTTTATTTAATGAAGCAGAGGAAGACCGAGGAAGACAGAAGAAAACTTGGTTGAGTATTTTAAGAAGTGCTCAGGTTAGCAGTCGGAAAAATTCGGCGGGTATATATGAGGAGATGCGCTAATTTGAAAAAGGCGAATAATGTTGGCAAATTGTTGGGTAATATACCATATACAAAATTAAACAAGGTTCATTGGATTTGAATTCTACATTTATTTATGTATATGTCAATACGTGACGCATTTCGTCTTATTAAGACATTATCAAACACTGACTAAAAATATTTACAAAATGTTTTATTTATTTTTATTTATTTTATTTATTTAAACTTCATGTACAGAAAATAAAAAAATACATTGGCGGGCTTATTGCTAAAAAGCAATATCTTCCAACCGACCAAAGACGGACAAGTGATATTGATCAAAACGTTTGATACCATACATAGCCGTTTGCAATCAGTGGGCAGATAGTACTTGAACATTTAAAAAAACATAAATTACAAATTGACATTTAAAAAGAAACATAAATTAACAAAAGACGATAATAAGGAGGGCAAAGGAAGAAGGGAGTTTAGGGAAGGAGGTAGAGGGAGGAGGTTTGATCGACAGTTAGGATTCTAATGACAGATAGTAATGTCTCAGACGTTTTTAAAAGTTAATACATATTATTGTCTGATGTAATAGATTTTATCAAAAAACTAAAAAACAATTATTAACAATTAGACAAAAAAGTATTCTAGGATTCTAATGATAAATAGGTAGAATCAGGTAGCAAGTTTAAGAAAGAGAGGAGGGGTCAGGGGAGGAGGAGATGGACAGTTAGGGTTCTAAGGTAAGATAATGATGTTTCAGGCGTTTTTTGAAGGTTAAAATGTTCTTTTATACTAACAAAAATTGCTATTATTAAGTCTAGGAGTTCATATAATGGTGGGTATTACGGTGGGTAATGTGGATTTCTATGAATGTTAAGATAAGCAATGTAGTTAAATGTCAATGCAAATGCCAATTAAAAATGGAATTCTACTAAGTCTGCAGTTACAATAAATAATGTTGCCAAAGATTGATATGGTGTCCTATTCCCTTTGCCTACCCCTGCGGTGAAGCGACGCAATGGTCATTTAGTTAAAATACACTTATTTCTTAACTGTGAAAGTTTTTTTTTTATGGTCCCAACTAAAATAAAAAACGGCAGGAATGTTGAAATAATAATTGAAATTGGTTCAGCTGAAATGAAACGCGAAGTTTTATTGCCCGTTTTGGGGAGGAAAAATATGAAAATCCTCGAGGGATATCCGATATTTCATTCACCCGGAATCGGTCCAAATTAAAGAATTGCGGCACGATGCGGTGGGACTAATTTAATAATATAAAGAGAACTACAGCCGACTTTTTGTTCAGCCCGCCTTCATATATAATGCATCTGCCGACATCTGCTGCCTGAGAATAAATACGAGACTTCTCGCGCGGAGGATTTCATTCTATCGGGTCCTGCGTCCTTGCGAGATTGGTCTAATACATCGATAAGGAACTTGGCCAAATTTCAGAATCATATCACGTTTAAAGCGAGATTTTTACCAAGAAAGATAACGCTTTGATTTGCATATATCTTACATTGTATGCTTATATATATATATATATATATATATATATATATATATATATATATGTATATATATATATATATATATATATGTAATGCGGATAAAGGACACAATAATACAAATCTTATATATGCAGTATATAAAATAGAATATGAAAGCAAATAACAATACAAGAAAATGAAAAAAGGAATTCAATTAATAACAAAATATATATTTTTTTAATATTTTCTGCAGATACTTTGTGGCACATTTTATAAACTTAATAAAATTAAATAACCTAGTTGTAACCACTTTTTTTATAAATGGAGAAACCTACCGGTTTCGACAAGAACCTTGTCATCATCAGGGTTTATTTTAATTCAAAAACATTAAATACTCTTTCCAAAAACTTCCAAAAACTTATAAAAAACTTATAAAAATAACATTTAGGATTTTTACGGAGTGTGTGGAAGTTTTTGGTGAGAGTAGGTATTTAATGTTTTTAATGTGTTTAATGTTTTTGAATTAAAATAAACCCTGATGATGACAAGGTTCTTGTCGAAACCGGTAGGTTAAATTGTATTAATAAAAAAGTGGTTAAAAGTTATTTAATTTTATAAAGTAAAACAAAATAAATATAAAAATGCAATTAATAAACTATAATTTATATTTGAAGCAGTAACGTTGCGATTTTTCATTCCATAATTAAAATATTATTTTGTTAAAAAATCACTATAAAATATTCATAGTGATTTAAAAAACAAAGTTACATTTCAATTATTAATTACTAAACTCTTTGTTTATTTCAAAGTGTATTTTTTTTCTATTCTGGCTTTAAACAATTATATTAACATGATTTTCGAAAGAATATTTTCCTCTATGGTAAATTCAATAATCCATCATTTCGTTCTATTATATATTGTAAATACATTCCGCTAAGTAAATATTTTATCCTGCTTTGTGTAAAACCCGAAGGATTCAATGTACGCCTAAAAACAAGACAAAACGAATAAAATAATGAGTAAAATAGACAATACCTTCAATTAGTTGCCTGATGGATTCGACAACTTAATTTACCTTCGAGTCCTTTGTTCTACATAATTTCCCGGGATTTTAGAAAAAAACGGGATTTCCACATAAAGGGAATATTCACGGACACTCGCGAGAAATTCCCCGTTTGTTTTAGTGTCGAAATAAAACAAATTGTCTTCGCACCCCTTCCCCGGACCGTAAAGAATCGATCTCATTAAATTAGATCGACAAGGGTAGTATTGTTTTCAGTCGGGCTTGTTCAAATATTCACAATTTACACTTAAATTCTGGTAATTCTATTCCAACACTCGCAGAGAACGGTCTATATGCGTATCGTTTCGCTTATGTATCACGTGTGGCACTGGTAAATAGAGGCAACACGTGGATTTATATTCCTCTACTTTTGCATCAATAATGTTTGTATATACTGCTATAAATTAAATTATAAATATAAGAAACAAGTCATTAAAATATAATTTCATTAATTGATTTGGCAGTCACTTTGTGGTAAAATCTATCCATTTTTAATTAATGTTTTACCTAGTAAATACCACTTTTTATTAAAATCTACTATGACACGTGTTTCGATGCATTCCGCATCATTTTCACATTCAACATACGGTGTTTGAAAATGATTTAATAAAAAGTAATATTTACTAAGTAAAACATTTATTAAAAATGTTGAAATATAATACTAAAGTAGTAAAAAAAACAAGTGTTTTATTTATAATTTAATCATTCAGTGAATGCTTAAACAATAAATATGTATACCTACTACTATTACCATCACACCAGAGGTAGGCAGAGAGAATAGAACGTTACACAAATCTGTCTTTGCAAGCAATCTTCGCCTCTTTCATATTCATGCATCTCCTCATACATACACGCCGATTATACAGACTCCTGACCTAACTACTTTCAAGTATTTGAAA
Organism: Brachycentrus maculatus; assembly: GCF_059751285.1. Taxonomy (NCBI): domain Eukaryota; kingdom Metazoa; phylum Arthropoda; class Insecta; order Trichoptera; family Brachycentridae; genus Brachycentrus; species Brachycentrus maculatus. Next base: position 694,180 of record NW_028280803.1, read on the forward strand.
TGCTAGATTGTGTTACGTTTTCCTAGGTCTTCCTCTGCTTCTGCTACCAACCACATTCAGCTCTAAAAATTATTTGATTTTCCTTTCTTCATTCTTTCGATTCACATGCCCAAACCATCTCAACACACCTTTCTTAATTTCATCGACAATACTTATTTCAGCCTTGCATTCTTTCATTTTTTCGCCATTCGAACATCTATCATTCACATTTATTGAAATAGAAAAAGTTTAAATAGAAGAACTTCATAATTCAAGTTTTTAAATATTGAAATCGATCACAGATTGTAAGAGTCTACCAATTTGGATATTTATTTTAAAAAAATCGTGACAACAGTTTCGCCTTGTTAGGAAATGATCAAACTACTGCACAGTTACTATATATAAATTATAACTAACTAACTACTAATTAACCATCACGCCGCTTCCCCGCAGGGGTAGGCAGAGAGGATAGAACGCCACACCACTCTGTCTTTGCAAACATTCTTCGCCTCTTCCACGTTCATGCATCTCCTCGTACATACCCGCCGATTGTTACTTAATTGACTCCTAACCTGACCATTTAAGTATTTGGCATACCTGATCGTGCCATATTTTTCTCGGTCTTCCTCTGCTTCTTTTCCCAATTACATTCGACTCATAAATTTGTTTTACCGTCCTTTCCTCACTCATTTGTTCTAGATGTCCAAACCATCTCAACACACCTTTCATAATTTTATCGATAATGCTTATCCCAGCTTTGCATTCCTTCCTTATTTCACTATTCGAATATCTATTTTATATATATATATATATATATATATATATATATATATATATATATATATATATATATATATATATATATATATATAAATATATATATATATATATATATATATATATGTATATTTATATATATATATATATAAATATATACACATATATATATATATATATATATATATATATATATATATATATATATATATATATATATATATATATATATATTTATATATATATATATATATAAATATATATATATATATATATATATATATGTATATATATATATATATATATATATATATATATATATAATATATACACACATATATATATATATATATATATATATATATATATATATATATATATATATATATACATATATATATATATATATATATATATATATATATATATATATATATATATATATATATATATATACATATATATATATATATATATATATATATATATATATATATATATATATATATATATATATATATATTTATATATATATGTGTGTGTGTGTGTGTGTTTTTTGAAACCAAACACGCATTGGTTTTAAAGAACAGTTTTTAATTCAAAATAAATAAAAAACTGAAATACATTAAATTAATAATAAAAAAAAATAGTTTGTAATGCTCGTGTCCGTATATAACAACTGCATATTTTATATCCAAGCTTGTGGTGTGTAACGCGTAAGTATTTTGGAAGTGGTCAAATCCAAACAACACCAGGTCCCATCCCTCTACTATAGGGAGGGTGGAATCGGGAGGGCTGGAATGGGAAACAAAGTCGAAATCGATTGATGGGTTCCCACTTCTGTTGAAGAATTACGCAGTCTGTTATTAAAGGTTTCAAAGAGATATATGGAAAGCCGGGTGTTTAGGCAGACAAAAGGGTTTTAATAATAACAAAGTGTTTTTAATTACTTTCTAACAAGCGTTATAGATAATGATTGTTTAAGACCCAATTTTGAAATGAAAATAGAAAGCCTATCATGGGATTTGTAAATATTTTATTTATTTAAAATACATATAACGTAGAAAGTGATTTAATTAAATTAATTTATTTCATTGTAAAACCTGTATACTGTAAATTGTTATTGTATCTTTTGTATGGAATGTATATAATCTATTAATTAAAAAAATAAAATAATGACAGATCTGCTCTTGCTAAGCAATTTTTTGAACTAAGTTGTAAATCCGTCACCAAATTTTCTAGAAGTACCCCGGTGTAGGCAGTGAAAGGGATAAGTATTCAGTTCAGTTAGTCAGCTAGATACGACTCCGACCCGACGCTGGCCGGTACACAGACGCCCACAACCCCGACCAGCACAGCAGACAGACACCAGTCCAGGGTAATATTCAATAAATATAAGAGTGAGAGAATCAGTTTGATTTATTTGACCCCCCCTGGGAATCGAATCCGGGACCTCCAGTACGGTAGCCGAGCGCTGACCATTACACTACGGAAGTGGACTGCCTTATTTTTACCTGCTATTAAGGTACAGGGGTCGATTTTTTTGGTGTAGCAGGGGTACGAAACCAAGTTTGCGGTGCGAAACAATTCCACTTTAATCGTTAGGCTTTTGGTTTCGGGAGAAATATTTGAATGATTTAGAGCAGTCCACCAACTGAACTGGACCACAGCGGGCGGTCGCGAACGAAAACAAACGACCTCTGCAGTTCACTTTCGGAAAATTGTTTGTTCTACCGCGACAGGGGTGGATTATGGATCTAGAATTACTCATATAGAAAAAAAATATATATATATGAATAAAAGTAACTATTTATTGTATTGTTTTTGTCCGCCTCCGAGGTATGATGGTCAGCGCGCTCGGTTACCGGTCTGAACGTCCCGGGTTCGATTCCTAGAGGGGTTAAAAAAAGTGATTTTTTTCACTTTTATATTTATCGAATATTACCCTGAACTGGTACCAGAGGCGGAGGGCTGATTACCTTTTCTTCATGTGTTAACGATCAAGGTAACACTGTGTTTATATGTCCGCCTCCGTAGTGTAATGGTCAGCACGCTCGGCTACCGTTCTGGAGGTCCCGGGTTCAATTCCCAGGGGGCTCAAATATTTATTTAAGTGATTTTTTCACTGTAATATTTATTCAATATTACCCTGGACTGGTACCTGAAGCGGACGGCTGATCACCTTTCCTTCATGTGTTAACGATCAAGATAACACTGCGTTTTGGTGCATTGGGGTGCGGTTAGGGGGTTGATATATTATATGATGCAGTGCCCTATGCACCATTGGGATGCGGATAAGGGTTTGAATGAATGAATATACTTATTTTATTTTTAGCGACATGTTTTGTTCAAATGTTTGGGTTGTTTGCTTTTTAAAAAAAATCTGTAGCTGCAATAAATCTCCAAAACTATAGACATCCGTTCATTAGGAATTCAGTTCGATAGGTGTATTCTGCAATCTCCGCAGAAACGGATTCCGTAAACTTTGTAGTTTGTAGGTACAGTAACCTCGTTGCATGTCGGGCGCTTCTGGTTCGATTCTGTGCCTGGTCTCCTTGGCGCTTGCTCCGAGTACGGCCCTGTGTTGTGGTTTACATCGCCAGCCAAAGGATAATTCAACTTCCTTTTCATATGTTACGATCAAAGGGGTTGTTTAAATCTAACCCGCATATTATATTGATTTACAAATGTATGTATGTGTATATATATATATATATATATATATATATATATATATATATATATACAAATATATATATAAATATATATATATATATATATATATATATATATATATATATATATATATATATATATATATATATACATATATATATATATATATATATATATATATATATATATATATATATATATATATATATATATATATATATATATATATATATATATATATATATATATATATATATATATATATATATATATATATATATATATATATATATATTTATATATATATGTGTGTGTGTGTGTGTGTTTTTTGAAACCAAACACGCATTGGTTTTAAAGAACAGTTTTTAATTCAAAATAAATAAAAAACTGAAATACATTAAATTAATAATAAAAAAAAATAGTTTGTAATGCTCGTGTCCGTATATAACAACTGCATATTTTATATCCAAGCTTGTGGTGTGTAACGCGTAAGTATTTTGGAAGTGGTCAAATCCAAACAACACCAGGTCCCATCCCTCTACTATAGGGAGGGTGGAATCGGGAGGGCTGGAATGGGAAACAAAGTCGAAATCGATTGATGGGTTCCCACTTCTGTTGAAGAATTACGCAGTCTGTTATTAAAGGTTTCAAAGAGATATATGGAAAGCCGGGTGTTTAGGCAGACAAAAGGGTTTTAATAATAACAAAGTGTTTTTAATTACTTTCTAACAAGCGTTATAGATAATGATTGTTTAAGACCCAATTTTGAAATGAAAATAGAAAGCCTATCATGGGATTTGTAAATATTTTATTTATTTAAAATACATATAACGTAGAAAGTGATTTAATTAAATTAATTTATTTCATTGTAAAACCTGTATACTGTAAATTGTTATTGTATCTTTTGTATGGAATGTATATAATCTATTAATTAAAAAAATAAAATAATGACAGATCTGCTCTTGCTAAGCAATTTTTTGAACTAAGTTGTAAATCCGTCACCAAATTTTCTAGAAGTACCCCGGTGTAGGCAGTGAAAGGGATAAGTATTCAGTTCAGTTAGTCAGCTAGATACGACTCCGACCCGACGCTGGCCGGTACACAGACGCCCACAACCCCGACCAGCACAGCAGACAGACACCAGTCCAGGGTAATATTCAATAAATATAAGAGTGAGAGAATCAGTTTGATTTATTTGACCCCCCCTGGGAATCGAATCCGGGACCTCCAGTACGGTAGCCGAGCGCTGACCATTACACTACGGAAGTGGACTGCCTTATTTTTACCTGCTATTAAGGTACAGGGGTCGATTTTTTTGGTGTAGCAGGGGTACGAAACCAAGTTTGCGGTGCGAAACAATTCCACTTTAATCGTTAGGCTTTTGGTTTCGGGAGAAATATTTGAATGATTTAGAGCAGTCCACCAACTGAACTGGACCACAGCGGGCGGTCGCGAACGAAAACAAACGACCTCTGCAGTTCACTTTCGGAAAATTGTTTGTTCTACCGCGACAGGGGTGGATTATGGATCTAGAATTACTCATATAGAAAAAAAATATATATATATGAATAAAAGTAACTATTTATTGTATTGTTTTTGTCCGCCTCCGAGGTATGATGGTCAGCGCGCTCGGTTACCGGTCTGAACGTCCCGGGTTCGATTCCTAGAGGGGTTAAAAAAAGTGATTTTTTTCACTTTTATATTTATCGAATATTACCCTGAACTGGTACCAGAGGCGGAGGGCTGATTACCTTTTCTTCATGTGTTAACGATCAAGGTAACACTGTGTTTATATGTCCGCCTCCGTAGTGTAATGGTCAGCACGCTCGGCTACCGTTCTGGAGGTCCCGGGTTCAATTCCCAGGGGGCTCAAATATTTATTTAAGTGATTTTTTCACTGTAATATTTATTCAATATTACCCTGGACTGGTACCTGAAGCGGACGGCTGATCACCTTTCCTTCATGTGTTAACGATCAAGATAACACTGCGTTTTGGTGCATTGGGGTGCGGTTAGGGGGTTGATATATTATATGATGCAGTGCCCTATGCACCATTGGGATGCGGATAAGGGTTTGAATGAATGAATATACTTATTTTATTTTTAGCGACATGTTTTGTTCAAATGTTTGGGTTGTTTGCTTTTTAAAAAAAATCTGTAGCTGCAATAAATCTCCAAAACTATAGACATCCGTTCATTAGGAATTCAGTTCGATAGGTGTATTCTGCAATCTCCGCAGAAACGGATTCCGTAAACTTTGTAGTTTGTAGGTACAGTAACCTCGTTGCATGTCGGGCGCTTCTGGTTCGATTCTGTGCCTGGTCTCCTTGGCGCTTGCTCCGAGTACGGCCCTGTGTTGTGGTTTACATCGCCAGCCAAAGGATAATTC